>NW_027141500.1:0-80892 GCF_036365525.1 Heterodontus francisci | reverse complement strand
TTTACTGGGGTCAGTGTTTTACTGGGGTCAGTGTGTTCATGCGGTCAGTGTGTTCCTGCGGTCAGTGTGTTACTGGGGTCAGTGTGATACTGAGGTCAGTGTGCTCCTGCGGTCAGTGTGTTCCTGCGGTCAGTGTTTTACTGGGCTCAGTGTTTTACTGGGGTCAGTGTGTTCATGCGGTCAGTGTGTTCCTGCGGTCAGTGTGTTCCTGCGGTCAGTGTTTTACTGGGCTCAGTGTTTTACTGGGGTCAGTGTGTTCATGCGGTCAGTGTGTTCCTGCGGTCAGTGTGTTCCTGCGGTCAGTGTTTTACTGGGCTCAGTGTGTTACTGCGGTCAGTGTTTTACTGAGGTCAGTGTGTTACTGAGATCAGTGTGTTACTGGGGTGAGTGTGTTCCTGCGGTCGGTGTGTTCCTGCGGTCAGTGTGTTACTGAGGTCAGTGTGTTCCTGAGGTCAGTGTGTTCCTGCGGTCAGTGTTTTACTGGGGTCAGTGTGTTCCTGCGGTCAGTGTGTTCCTGCGGTCAGTGTTTTACTGAGGTCAGTGTTTTACTGAGGTCAGTGTGTTCCTGCGGTCAGTGTGTTCCTGCGGTCAGTGTTTTACTGGGGTCATTGTGTTCCTGCGGTCAGTGTGTTCCTGCGGTCAGTGTGTTACTGGGGTCAGTGTGTTACTGAGGTCAGTGTGCTCCTGCGGTCAGTGTGTTCCTGCGGTCAGTGTTTTACTGGGCTCAGTGTGTTACTGCGGTCAGTGTGTTACTGAGGTCAGTGTGTTACTGAGGTCAGTGTGTTACTGAGGTCAGTGTGTTCCTGCGGTCAGTGTGTTACTGAGGTCAGTGTGTTCCTGCGGTGAGTGTGTTCCTGCGGTCAGTGTGTTCCTGCGGTCAGTGTGTTACTGAGGTCAGTGTGTTACTGAGGTCAGTGTGTTCCTGCGGTCAGTGTGTTCCTGCGGTCAGTGTTTTACTGGGGTCAGTGTGTTCCTGCGGTCAGTGTTTTACTGAGGTCAGTGTGTTCCTGCGGTCAGTGTGTTCCTGCGGTCAGTGTTTTACTGAGGTCAGTGTGTTCCTGTGGTCAGTGTTTTACTGAGGTCAGTGTGTTCCCGCGGTCAGTGTGTTACTGAGGTCAGTGTGTTACTGAGGTCAGTGTGTTCCTGCGGTCAGTGTTTTACTGGGGTCAGTGTGTTCCTGCGGTCAGTGTTTTACTGAGGTCAGTGTGTTCCTGCGGTCAGTGTGTTCCTGCGGTCAGTGTTTTACTGAGGTCAGTGTGTTCCTGTGGTCAGTGTTTTACTGAGGTCAGTGTGTTCCCGCGGTCAGTGTGTTCCTGCGGTCAGTGTTTTACTGAGGTCAGTGTGTTACTGGGCTCAGTGTGTTACTGGGGTCAGTGTGTTCCTGCGGTCAGTGTTTTACTGAGGTCAGTGTGTTCCTGCGGTCAGTGTGTTACTGGGGTCAGTGTGTTACTGAGGTCAGTGTGTTACTGCAGTCAGTTTTTACTGAGGTGAGTGTGTTCCTGCGGTCAGTGTGTTACTGCGGTCAGTGTGTTACTGTGGCCAGTGATTTACTGCGGTCAGTGTGTTACTGAGGTCAGTGTGTTCCTGCGGTCAGTGTGTTACTGCAGTCAGTTTTTACTGAGGTGAGTGTGTTCCTGCGGTCAGTGTGTTACAGCGGTCAGTGTGTTACTGTGGCCAGTGATTTACTGCGGTCAGTGTGTTACTGTGGCCAGTGTGTTACTGCGGTCAGTGTCTTACTGAGGTCAGTGTGTTCCTGCGGTCCGTGTGTTACTGAGGTCAGTGTGTTACTGCGGTGAGTGTGTTCCTGCGGTCAGTGTGTTCCTGCGGTCAGTGTGTTACTGAGGTCAGTGTGTTACTGAGGTCAGTGTGTTCCTGCGGTCAGTGTGTTCCTGCGGTCAGTGTTTTACTGGGGTCAGTGTGTTCCTGCGGTCAGTGTTTTACTGAGGTCAGTGTGTTCCTGCGGTCAGTGTTTTACTGAGGTCAGTGTGTTCCTGTGGTCAGTGTTTTACTGAGGTCAGTGTGTTCCCGCGGTCAGTGTGTTACTGAGGTCAGTGTGTTACTGAGGTCAGTGTGTTCCTGCGGTCAGTGTGTTCCTGCGGTCAGTGTTTAACTGTGGTCAGTGTGTTCCTGCGGTCAGTGTTTTACTGAGGTCAGTGTGTTCCTGCGGTCAGTGTGTTCCTGCGGTCAGTGTTTTACTGAGGTCAGTGTGTTCCCGCGGTCAGTGTGTTCCTGCGGTCAGTGTTTTACTGAGGTCAGTGTGTTACTGGGCTCAGTGTGTTACTGGGGTCAGTGTGTTCCTGCGGTCAGTGTTTTACTGAGGTCAGTGTGTTACTGAGGTCAGTGTGTTACTGGGGTCAGTGTGTTACTGCAGTCAGTTTTTACTGAGGTGAGTGTGTTCCTGCGGTCAGTGTGTTACTGCGGTCAGTGTGTTACTGTGGCCAGTGATTACTGCAGTCAGTGTGTTACTGAGGTCAGTGTGTTCCTGCGGTCAGTGTGTTACTGCAGTCAGTTTTTACTGAGGTGAGTGTGTTCCTGCGGTCAGTGTGTTCCTGCGGTCAGTGTTTTACTGGTCTCAGTGTGTTACTGCGGTCAGTGTTTTACTGAGGTCAGTGTGTTACTGAGGTCAGTGTGTTACTGGGGTGAGTGTGTTCCTGCGGTCAGTGTGTTCCTGCGGTCAGTGTGTTCCTGAGGTCAGTGTGTTACTGAGGTCAGTGTGTTACTGGGGTCAGTGTGTTACTGGGGTCAGTGTGTTACTGGGGTCAGTGTGTTCCTGCGGTCAGTGTTTTACTGGGGTCAGTGTGTTCCTGCGGTCAGTGTGTTCCTGCGGTCAGTGTTTTACTGGGGTCAGTGTGTTCCTGCGGTCAGTGTTTTACTGGGGTCAGTGTGTAGCTGAGGTCAGTGTGTTACTGGGGTCAGTGTGTTCCTGCGGTCAGTGTGTTCCTGCGGTCAGTCTGTTACTGGGGTCAGTGTGTTCCTGCGGTCTGTGTTTTACTGGGGTCAGTGTGTTCCTGCGGTCAGTGTGTTACTGGGGTCAGTGTGTTACTGCGGTCAGTATGTTACTGCGGTCAGTGTGTTACTGAGGTCAGTGTGTTACTGCGGTCAGTGTGTTACTGCGGTCAGTGTGTTACTGAGGTCAGTCTGTTACTGCGGTCAGTGTGTTCCTGCGGTCAGTGTGTTACTGCGGTCAGTGTGTTACTGAGGTCAGTCTGTTACTGGGGTCAGTCTGTTACTGCGGTCAGTGTGTTCCTGCCGTCAGTGTGTTACTGCGGTCAGTATGTTACTGAGGTCAGTCTGTTACTGCGGTCAGTGTGTTCCTGCGGTCAGTGTGTTACTGCGGTCAGTCTGTTACTGGGGTCAGTGTGTTACTGGGGTCAGTGTGTTCCTGCGGTCAGTGTGTTACTGTGGTCAGTGTGCTACTGCGGTCAGAGTGTTACTGAGGTCAGTGTGTTACTGGGGTCAGTGTGTTCCTGCGGTCAGTGTGTTCCTGCGGTCAGTGTGTTACTGGGGTCAGTGTGTTCCTGCGGTCAGTGTGTTACTGAGGTCAGTGTTTTACTGGGGTCAGTGTGTTACTTGGGTCAGTGTTTTACTGGGGTCAGTGTGTTCCTGTGGTCAGTGTTTTACTGAGGTCAGTGTGTTCCTGCGGTCAGTGTGTTACTGGGGTCAGTGTGTAGCTGAGGTCAGTGTGTTACTGGGGTCAGTGTGTTCCTGCGGTCAGTGTGTTCCTGCGGTCAGTCTGTTACTGGGGTCAGTGTGTTCCTGCGGTCTGTGTTTTACTGGGGTCAGTGTGTTCCTGCGGTCAGTGTGTTACTGGGGTCAGTGTGTTACTGCGGTCAGTATGTTACTGCGGTCAGTGTGTTACTGAGGTCAGTGTGTTACTGCGGTCAGTGTGTTACTGCGGTCAGTGTGTTACTGAGGTCAGTCTGTTACTGCGGTCAGTGTGTTCCTGCGGTCAGTGTGTTACTGCGGTCAGTGTGTTACTGAGGTCAGTCTGTTACTGGGGTCAGTCTGTTACTGCGGTCAGTGTGTTCCTGCCGTCAGTGTGTTACTGCGGTCAGTATGTTACTGAGGTCAGTCTGTTACTGCGGTCAGTGTGTTCCTGCGGTCAGTGTGTTACTGCGGTCAGTCTGTTACTGGGGTCAGTGTGTTACTGGGGTCAGTGTGTTCCTGCGGTCAGTGTGTTACTGTGGTCAGTGTGCTACTGCGGTCAGAGTGTTACTGAGGTCAGTGTGTTACTGGGGTCAGTGTGTTCCTGCGCTCAGTGTGTTCCTGCGGTCAGTGTGTTACTGGGGTCAGTGTGTTCCTGCGGTCCGTGTTTTACTGGGGTCAGTGCGTTACTGCGGTCAGTGTGTTACTGAGGTCAGTGTTTTACTGGGGTCAGTGTGTTCCTGCGCTCAGTGTGTTCCTGCGGTCAGTGTGTTACTGGGGTCAGTGTGTTCCTGCGCTCAGTGTGTTCCTGCGGTCAGTGTGTTACTGGGGTCAGTGTGTTCCTGCGGTCCGTGTTTTACTGCGGTCAGTGTGTTCCTGCGGTCAGTGTGTTACTGGGGTCAGTGTGTTCCTGCGGTCCGTGTTTTACTGGGGTCAGTGTGTTACTGCGGTCAGTGTGTTACTGAGGTCAGTATGTTACTGGGGTCAGTGTTTTACTGGGGTTAGTGTTTTACTGGGGTCAGTGTGTTCCTGCGGTCAGTGTGTTACTGGGGTCAGTGTTTTACTGGGGTTAGTGTTTTACTGGGGTCAGTGTGTTCCTGCGGTCAGAGTTTTACTGGGGTCAGTGTTTTACTGGGGTCAGTGTGTTCATGCGGTCAGTGTGTTCCTGCGGTCAGTGTGTTACTGGGGTCAGTGTGATACTGAGGTCAGTGTGCTCCTGCGGTCAGTGTGTTCCTGCGGTCAGTGTTTTACTGGGCTCAGTGTGTTACTGCGGTCAGTGTTTTACTGAGATCAGTGTGTTACTGGGGTGAGTGTGTTCCTGCGGTCGGTGTGTTCCTGCGGTCAGTGTGTTACTGAGGTCAGTGTGTTCCTGCGGTCAGTGTGTTCCTGCGGTCAGTGTTTTACTGGGGTCAGTGTGTTCCTGCGGTCAGTGTGTTCCTGCGGTCAGTGTTTTACTGAGGTCAGTGTGTTCCTGCGGTCAGTGTGTTCCTGCGGTCAGTGTTTTACTGGGGTCATTGTGTTCCTGCGGTCAGTGTGTTCCTGCGGTCAGTGTGTTACTGGGGTCAGTGTGTTACTGAGGTCAGTGTGCTCCTGCGGTCAGTGTGTTCCTGCGGTCAGTGTTTTACTGGGCTCAGTGTGTTACTGCGGTCAGTGTGTTACTGAGGTCAGTGTGTTACTGCGGTGAGTGTGTTACTGCGGTCAGTGTGTTACTGAGGTCAGTGTGTTACTGGGGTCAGTGTGTTACTGAGGTCAGTGTGTTACTGCAGTCAGTTTTTACTGAGGTGAGTGTGTTCCTGCGGTCAGTGTGTTACTGCGGTCAGTGTGTTACTGTGGCCAGTGATTTACTGCGGTCAGTGTGTTACTGAGGTCAGTGTGTTCCTGCAGTCAGTTTTTACTGAGGTGAGTGTGTTCCTGCGGTTAGTGTGTTACTGCGGTCAGTGTGTTACTGTGGCCAGTGATTTACTGCGGTCAGTGTGTTCCTGAGGTCAGTGTGTTACTGAGGTCAGTGTGTTCCTGCGGTCAGTGTGTTACTGCGGTCAGTGTGTTACTGTGGCCAGTGTGTTACTGCGGTCAGTGTCTTACTGAGGTCAGTGTGTTCCTGCGGTCCGTGTGTTACTAGGGTCAGAGTGTTACTGCGGTCAGTTTTTACTGAGGTCAGTGTGTTCCTGCGGTCAGTGTGTTACTGCGGTCAGTGTGTTACTGAGGTCAGTGTGTTACTGAGGTCAGTGTGTTACTGCGGTCAGTGTGTTACTGCGGTCAGTGTGTTACTGAGGTCAGTGTGTTACTGAGGTCAGTGTGTTCCTGCGGTCCGTGTGTTCCTGCGGTCAGTGTTTTACTGGGGTCAGTGTGTTACTGAGGTCAGTGTGTTACTGAGGTCAGTGTATTACTGCGGTCAGTGTGTTACTGAGGTCAGTGTGTTACTGGGGTCAGTGTGTTACTGAGGTCAGTGTGTTACTGCGGTCAGTCTGTTCCTGCGGTCAGTGTGTTACTGGGGTCAGTGTGTTCCTGCAGTCAGAGTGTTCCTGCAGTCAGAGGTTTCCTGCGGTCAGTGTGTTACTGGGGTCAGTGTGTTCCTGTGGTCAGTGTTTTACTGAGGTCAGTGTGTTACTGAGGTCAGTGTGTTACTGAGGTCAGTGTGTGACTGGGGTCAGTGATTTAATGGGGTTAGTGTTTTACTGGGGTCAGTGTGTTCCTGCGGTCAGTGTTTTACTGGGGTTAGTGTTTTACTGGGGTTAGTGTGTTCCTGCGGTCAGTGTTTTACTGGGGTCAGTGTTTTACTGGGGTTAGTGTTTTACTGGGGTCAGTGTGTTCCTGCGGTCAGTGTTTTACTGGGGTTAGTGTTTTACTCCGGTCAAACTGTTACTGCGGTCAGTCTGTTATTGAGGTCAGTCTGTTACTGCGGTCAGTGTGTTACCAGTGTGTTACTGAGGTTAGTGTGTTTCTGTGGTCAGTGTGTTACTGCGGCCAGTGTGTTACTGCGGTCAGTGTGTTACTGAGGTTAGTGTGTTTCTGTGGTCAGTGTGTTACAGCGGCCAGTGTGTTACTGTGGCCAGTGTGTTCCTGAGGTCAGTGAGTTACTGAGGTCAGTGTGTTACTGAGGTCAGTGTGTTACTGAGGTCAGTGTGTTCCTGCGGTCAGTGTGTTACTGCGGTCAGTGTGTTACTGAGGTCAGTATGTTACTGGGGTCAGTGTGTTCCTGCGGTCCGTGTTTTACTGGGGTCAGTGTGTTACTGCGGTCAGTGTGTTACTGAGGTCAGTATGTTACTGGGGTCAGTGTTTTACTGGGGTTAGTGTTTTACTGGGGTCAGTGTGTTCCTGCGGTCAGTGTGTTACTGGGGTCAGTGTTTTACTGGGGTTAGTGTTTTACTGGGGTCAGTGTGTTCCTGCGGTCAGAGTTTCACTGGGGTCAGTGTTTTACTGGGGTCAGTGTGTTCATGCGGTCAGTGTGTTCCTGCGGTCAGTGTGTTACTGGGGTCAGTGTGATACTGAGGTCAGTGTGCTCCTGCGGTCAGTGTGTTCCTGCGGTCAGTGTTTTACTGGGCTCAGTGTGTTACTGCGGTCAGTGTTTTACTGGGCTCAGTGTGTTACTGCGGTCAGTGTTTACTGAGGTCAGTGTGTTACTGAGGTCAGTGTGTTACTGGGGTGAGTGTGTTCCTGCGGTCGGTGTGTTCCTGCGGTCAGTGTGTTACTGAGGTCAGTGTGTTCCTGCGGTCAGTGTGTTCCTGCGGTCAGTGTTTTACTGGGGTCAGTGTGTTCCTGCGGTCAGTGTGTTCCTGTGGTCAGTGTTTTACTGAGGTCAGTGTGTTCCTGCGGTCAGTGTGTTCCTGCGGCCAGTGTGTTACTGGGGTCAGTGTGTTACTGAGGTCAGTGTGCTCCTGCGGTCAGTGTGTTCCTGCGGTCAGTGTTTTACTGGGCTCAGTGTGTTACTGCGGTCAGTGTGTTACTAAGTTCAGTGTGTTACTCCGGTGAGTGTGTTCCTGCGGTGAGTGTGTTCCTGCGGTCAGTGTGTTACTGAGGTCAGTGTGTTACTGAGGTCAGTGTGTTCCTGCGGTCAGTGTGTTACTGAGGTCAGTGTGTTCCTGCGGTCAGTGTGTTCCTGCGGTCAGTGTTTTACTGGGGTCAGTGTGTTCCTGCGGTCAGTGTGTTCCTGTGGTCAGTGTTTTACTGAGGTCAGTGTGTTCCTGCGGTCAGTGTGTTCCTGCGGCCAGTGTGTTACTGGGGTCAGTGTGTTACTGAGGTCAGTGTGCTCCTGCGGTCAGTGTGTTCCTGCGGTCAGTGTTTTACTGGGCTCAGTGTGTTACTGCGGTCAGTGTGTTACTAAGTTCAGTGTGTTACTCCGGTGAGTGTGTTCCTGCGGTGAGTGTGTTCCTGCGGTCAGTGTGTTACTGAGGTCAGTGTGTTACTGAGGTCAGTGTGTTCCTGCGGTCAGTGTGTTACTGAGGTCAGTGTGTTCCTGCGGTCAGTGTGTTACTGAGGTCAGTGTGTTACTGAGGTCAGTGTGTTCCTGCGGTCAGTGTGTTCGTGCGGTCAGTGTTTTACTGGGGTCAGTGTGTTCCTGCGGTCAGTGTTTTACTGAGGTCAGTGTGTTCCTGCGGTCAGTGTGTTCCTGCGGTCAGTGTTTTACTGAGGTCAGTGTGTTCCTGTGGTCAGTGTTTTACTGAGGTCAGTGTGTTCCCGCGGTCAGTGTGTTACTGTGGTCAGTGTGTTACTGAGGTCAGTGTGTTCCTGCGGTCAGTGTTTTACTGGGGTCAGTGTGTTCCTGCGGTCAGTGTTTTACTGAGGTCAGTGTGTTCCTGCGGTCAGTGTGTTCCTGCGGTCAGTGTTTTACTGAGGTCAGTGTGTTCCTGTGGTCAGTGTTTTACTGAGGTCAGTGTGTTCCCGCGGTCAGTGTGTTCCTGCGGTCAGTGTTTTACTGAGGTCAGAGTGTTACTGGGCTCAGTGTGTTCCTGCGGTCAGTGTTTTACTGAGGTCAGTGTGTTCCTGCGGTCAGTGTGTTACTGGGGTCAGTGTGTTACTGCAGTCAGTTTTTACTGCGGTGAGTGTGTTCCTGCGGTCAGTGTGTTACTGTGGCCAGTGATTTACTGCGGTCAGTGTGTTACTGAGGTCAGTGTGTTCCTGCAGTCAGTTTTTACTGAGGTGAGTGTGTTCCTGCGGTCAGTGTGTTACTGCGGTCAGTGTGTTACTGTGGCCAGTGATTTACTGCGGTCAGTGTGTTACTGAGGTCAGTGTGTTCCTGCAGTCAGTTTTTACTGAGGTGAGTGTGTTCCTGCGGTCAGTGTGTTCCTGCCGTCAGTGTGTTCCTGCGGTCAGTGTTTTACTGGGGTCAGTGTGTTCCTGCGGTCAGTGTGTTCCTGTGGTCAGTGTTTTACTGAGGTCAGTGTGTTCCTGCGGTCAGTGTGTTCCTGCGGTCAGTGTTTTACTGGGGTCATTGTGTTCCTGCGGTCAGTGTGTTCCTGCGGTCAGTGTGTTACTGGGGCCAGTGTGTTACTGAGGTCAGTGTGCTCCTGCGGTCAGTGTGTTCCTGCGGTCAGTGTTTTACTGGGCTCAGTGTGTTACTGGGGTCAGTGTGTTACTGAGGTCAGTGTGTTCCTGCCGTCAGTGTGTTCCTGCGGTCAGTGTTTTACTGGGGTCAGTGTGTTCCTGCGGTCAGTGTGTTCCTGTGGTCAGTGTTTTACTGAGGTCAGTGTGTTCCTGCGGTCAGTGTGTTCCTGCGGTCAGTGTGTTACTGAGGTCAGTGTGTTCCTGCGGTCAGTGTGTTACTGAGGTCAGTGTGTTACTGGGGTCAGTGTGTTACTGAGGTCAGTGTGCTCCTGCGGTCAGTGTGTTCCTGGGGTCAGTGTTTTACTGGGGTCAGTGTGTTCCTGCGGTCAGTGTTTTACTGAGGTCAGTGTGTTCCTGCGGTCAGTGTGTTCCTGCGGTCAGTGTTTTACTGAGGTCAGTGTGTTCCTGTGGTCAGTGTTTTACTGAGGTCAGTGTGTTCCCGCGGTCAGTGTGTTACTGTGGTCAGTGTGTTACTGAGGTCAGTGTGTTACTGGGCTCAGTGTGTTACTGAGGTCAGTGTGTTCCCGCGGTCAGTGTGTTACTGTGGTCAGTGTGTTACTGAGGTCAGTGTGTTCCTGCGGTCAGTGTTTTACTGGGGTCAGTGTGTTCCTGCGGTCAGTGTTTTACTGAGGTCAGTGTGTTCCTGCGGTCAGTGTGTTCCTGCGGTCAGTGTTTTACTGAGGTCAGTGTGTTCCTGTGGTCAGTGTTTTACTGAGGTCAGTGTGTTCCCGCGGTCAGTGTGTTCCTGCGGTCAGTGTTTTACTGAGGTCAGTGTGTTACTGGGCTCAGTGTGTTACTGGGCTCAGTGTGTTCCTGCGGTCAGTGTTTTACTGAGGTCAGTGTGTTCCTGCGGTCAGTGTGTTACTGGGGTCAGTGTGTTACTGAGGTCAGTGTGTTACTGCAGTCAGTTTTTACTGAGGTGAGTGTGTTCCTGCGGTCAGTGTGTTACTGCGGTCAGTGTGTTACTGTGGCCAGTGATTTACTGCGGTCAGTGTGTTACTGAGGTCAGTGTGTTCCTGCAGTCAGTTTTTACTGAGGTGAGTGTGTTCCTGCGGTCAGTGTGTTACTGCGGTCAGTGTGTTACTGTGGCCAGTGATTTACTGCGGTCAGTGTGTTCCTGAGGTCAGTGTGTTACTGAGGTCAGTGTGTTCCTGCGGTCAGTGTGTTACTGCGGTCAGTGTGTTACTGTGGCCAGTGTGTTACTGCGGTCAGTGTCTTACTGAGGTCAGTGTGTTCCTGCGGTCCGTGTGTTACTAGGGTCAGAGTGTTACTGCGGTCAGTTTTTACTGAGGTCAGTGTGTTCCTGCGGTCAGTGTGTTACTGTGGCCAGTGTGTTACTGCGGTCAGTGTGTTACTGCGGTCAGTGTGTTACTGAGGTCAGTGTGTTACTGCGGTCAGTGTGTTACTGAGGTCAGTGTGTTACTGAGGTCAGTGTGTTCCTGCGTTCCGTGTGTTCCTGCGGTCAGTGTTTTACTGGGGTCAGTGTGTTACTGAGGTCAGTGTCTTACTGAGGTCAGTGTGTTCCTGCGGTCAGTGTGTTACTGTGGCCAGTGTGTTACTGCGGTCAGTGTGTTACTGAGGTCAGTGTGTTCCTGCGGTCAGTGTGTTACTGAGGTCAGTCTGTTCCTGCGGTCAGTGTGTTACTGTGGCCAGTGATTTACTGCGGTCAGTGTGTTACTGAGGTCAGTGTGTTCCTGAGGTCAGTGTGTTCCTGCGGTCAGTGTGTTACTGAGGTCAGTGTGTTACTGAGGTCAGTGTGTTCCTGCGGTCAGTGTTTTCCTGAGGTCAGTGTGTTACTGAGGTCAGTGTGTTACTGAGGTCAGTGTATTACTGCGGTCAGTGTGTTACTGAGGTCAGTGTGTTACTGGGGTCAGTGTGTTACTGAGGTCAGTGTGTTACTGTGGTCAGTGTTTTACTGAGGTCAGTGTGTTCCTGCGGTCAGTCTGTTCCTGCGGTCAGTGTGTTACTGGGGTCAGTGTGTTCCTGCAGTCAGAGTGTTCCTGCAGTCAGAGGTTTCCTGCGGTCAGTGTGTTACTGGGGTCAGTGTGTTCCTGCAGTCAGAGTGTTCCTGCAGTCAGAGGTTTCCTGCGGTCAGTGTGTTACTGAGGTCAGTGTGTTACTGAGGTCAGTATGTGACTGGGGTCAGTGATTTAATGGGGTCAGTGTTTTACTGGGGTCAGTGTTTTACTGGGGTTAGTGTTTTACTGGGGTCAGTGTGTTCCTGCGGTCAGTGTTTTACTGGGGTTAGTGTTTTACTCCGGTCAAACTGTTACTGCGGTCAGTCTGTTATTGAGGTCAGTCTGTTACTGCGGTCAGTGTGTTACCAGTGTGTTACTGAGGTTAGTGTGTTTCTGTGGTCAGTGTGTTACTGAGGTCAGTGTGTTACTGTGGTCAGTGTGTTACAGCGGCCAGTGTGTTACTGTGGCCAGTGTGTTCCTGAGGTCAGTGAGTTACTGAGGTCAGTGTGTTACTGAGGTCAGTGTGTTCCTGCGGTCAGTGTGTTACTGCGGTCAGTGTTTTACTGCGGTCAGTGTGTTACTGAGGTCAGTGTGTTACTGGGGTCAGTGTGTTACTGCGGTCAGTCTGTTACTGGGGTCAGTGTGTTACTGGGGTCAGTGTGTTCCTGCGGTCAGTGTGTTACTGGGGTCAGTGTGTTCCTGCAGTCAGTGTGTTCCTGCGGTCAGTGTGTTACTGGGGTCAGTGTGTTCCTGCTGTCCGTGTTTTACTGGGGTCAGTGTGTTACTGCGGTCAGTGTTTTACTGCGGTCAGTGTTTTACTGGGGTCAGTGTTTTACTGGGGTCAGTGTGTTCCTGTGGTCAGTGTTTTACTGAGGTCAGTGTGTTACTGAGGTCAGTGTGTTACTGAGGTCAGTATGTTACTGGGGTCAGTGTTTTGCTGGGGTTAGTGTTTTCTTGGGGTCAGTGTGTTCCTGCGGTCAGTGTGTTACTGGGGTCAGTGTTTTACTGGGGTTAGTGTTTTACTGGGGTCAGTCTGTTCCTGCGGTCAGTGTTTTACTGGGGTTAGTGTTTTACTGAGGTCAGTGTGTTCCTGCGGTCAGTGTGTTACTGGGGTCAGTGTTTTACTGGGGTTAGTGTTTTACTGGGGTCAGTGTGTTCCTGCGGTCAGTGTTTTACTGGGGTTAGTGTTTTACTCCGGTCAAACTGTTACTGCGGTCAGTCTGTTATTGAGGTCAGTCTGTTACTGCGGTCAGTGTGTTACCAGTGTGTTACTGAGTTTAGTGTGTTTCTGTGGTCAGTGTGTTACTGCGGCCAGTGTGTTACCAGTGTGTTACTGAGGTTAGTGTGTTTCTGAGGACAGTGTGTTACTGTGGCCAGTGTGTTCCTGACGTCAGTGAGTTACTGAGGTCAGTGTGTTACTGAGGTCAGTGTTTACTGCGGTCAGTGTGTTCCTGCGGTCAGTGTGTTCCTGCGGTCAGTGTTTTACTGAGGTCAGTGTGTTACTGGGGTCAGTGTGTTACAGTGGTCAGTGTTTTACTGAGGTCAGTGTGTTCCTGCGGTCAGTCTGTTACTGAGGTCAGTGTTTACTGCGGTCAGAGCGTTACCGAGGTCAGTGTGTTACTGAGGTCAGTGTTTTACTGGGGTCAATGTGTTCCTGCGGTCAGTGTGTTCCTGCGGTCAGTGTTTGACTGGGGTCAGTGTGTTCCGGCGGTCAGTGTGTTCCTGCGGTCAGTGTGTTACTGGGGTCAGTGTGTTACTGAGGTCAGTGTGCTCCTGCGGTCAGTGTGTTCCTGCGGTCAGTGTTTTACTGGGCTCAGTGTGTTACTGCGGTCAGTGTTTTACTGAGGTCAGTGTGTTACTGAGGTCAGTGTGTTACTGGGGTGAGTGTGTTCCTGCGGTCAGTGTGTTCCTGCGGTCAGTGTGTTCCTGAGGTCAGTGTGTCACTGAGGTCAGTGTGTTCCTGCGGTCAGTGTGTTCCTGCGGTCAGTGTTTTACTGGGGTCAGTGTGTTCCTGCGGTCAGTGTGTTCCTGCGGTCAGTGTTTTACTGAGGTCAGTGTGTTCCTGCGGTCAGTGTGTTCCTGCGGTCAGTGTTTTACTGAGGTCAGTGTGTTACTGGGGTCAGTGTGTTCCTGTGGTCAGTGTTTTACTGAGGTGAGTGTGTTCCCGCGGTCAGTGTGTTCCTGCGGTCAGTGTTTTACTGAGGTCAGTGTGTTACTGGGGTCAGTGTGTTCCTGCGGTCAGTGTTTTACTGAGGTCAGTGTGTTCCTGCGGTCAGTGTGTTAGTGGGGTCAGTGTGTTACTGAGGTCAGTGTGTTACTGCAGTCAGTCTTTTACTGAGGTGAGTGTGTTCCTGCGGTCAGTGTGTTACTGTGGCCAGTGTGTTACTGCGGTCAGTGTGTTACTGAGGTCAGTGTGTTACTGAGGTCAGTGTGTTACTGAGGTCAGTGTGTTCCTGCGGTCAGTGTGTTACTAGGGTCAGTGTGTTACTGCGGTCAGTTTTTACTGAGGTCAGTGTGTTCCTGCGGTCAGTGTGTTACTGCGGTCAGTGTGTTACTGTGGCCAGTGTGTTACTGCGGTCAGTGTTACTGCGGTCAGTGTGTTACTGAGGTCAGTGTGTTACTGCGGTCAGTGTGTTACTGAGGTCAGTGTTTTACTGAGGTCAGTGTTTTACTGGGGTCAGTATGTTCCTGCGGTCAGTGTGTTCCTGCGGTCAGTGTTTTACTGGGGTCAGTGTGTTCCTGCGGTCAGTGTGTTACTGGGGTCAGTGTTTTACTGAGGTCAGTGTTTTACTGGGGTCAGTATGTTCCTGCGGTCAGTGTGTTCCTGCGGTCAGTGTTTTACTGGGGTCAGTGTGCTCCTGCGGTCAGTGTGTTCCTGCGGTCAGTGTTTTACTGGGCTCAGTGTGTTACTGAGGTCAGTGTGTTACTGAGGTCAGTGTATTACTGGGGTGAGTGTGTTCCTGCGGTCAGTGTGTTCCTGCGGTCAGTGTGTTCCTGAGGTCAGTGTGTTCTTGCGGTCAGTGTGTTCCTGCGGTCATTGTTTTACTGGGGTCAGTGTGTTCCTGCGGTCAGTGTGTTCCTGCGGTCAGTGTTTTACTGAGGTCAGTGTGTTCCTGCGGTCAGTGTGTTCCTGCGGTCAGTGTTTTACTGAGGTCAGTGTGTTCCTGTGGTCAGTGTTTTACTGAGGTCAGTGTGTTACTGCAGTCAGTTTTTACTGAGGTGAGTGTGTTCCTGCGGTCAGTGTGTTCCTGCGGTCAGTGTGTTACTGTGGCAAGTGTGTTACTGCGGTCAGTGTGTTACTGAGGTCAGTGTGTTACTGCGGTCAGTGTGTTACTGTGGCCAGTGTGTTACTGCGGTCAGTGTCTTACTGAGGTCAGTGTGTTCCTGCGGTCCGTGTGTTACTAGGGTCAGTGTGTCACTGCGGTCAGTTTTTACTGAGGTCAGTGTGTTCCTGCGGTCAGTGTGTTACTGCGGTCAGTGCGTTACTGAGGTCAGTGTGTTCCTGCGGTCAGTGTGTTCCTGCGGTCAGTGTTTTACTGAGGTCAGTGTTTTACTGGGGTCAGTGTGTGACTGAGGTCAGTGTCTTACTGAGGTCAGTGTGTTCCTGCGGTCAGTGTGTTACTGTGGCCACTGTGTTACTGAGGTCAGTGTGTTACTGGGGTCAGTGTGTTCCTGCGGTCAGTGTGTTACTGGGGTCAGTGTGTTACTGAGGTCAGTGTGCTCCTGCGGTCAGTGTGTTCCTGCGGTCAGTGTTTTACTGGGCTCAGTGTGTTACTGCGGTCAGTGTTTTACTGAGGTCAGTGTGTTACTGAGGTCAGTGTGTTACTGGGGTGAGTGTGTTCCTGCGGTCAGTGTGTTCCTGCGGTCAGTGTGTTACTGAGGTCAGTGTGTTACTGAGGTCAGTGTGTTCCTGCGGTCAGTGTGTTCCTGCGGTCAGTGTGTTCCTGCGGTCTGTGTTTTACTGGGGTCAGTGTGTTCCTGCGGTCAGTGTGTTCCTGCGGTCAGTGTTTTACTGAGGTCAGTGTGTTCCTGCGGTCAGTGTGTTCCTGCGGTCAGTGTTTTACTGAGGTCAGTGTGTTCCTGTGGTCAGTGTTTTACTGAGGTCAGTGTGTCCCGCGGTCAGTGTGTTCCTGCGGTCAGTGTGTTACTGGGCTCAGTGTGTTACTGGGGTCAGTGTGTTCCTGCGGTCAGTGTTTTACTGAGGTCAGTGTGTTCCTGCGGTCAGTGTGTTACTGGGGTCAGTGTGTTACTGAGGTCAGTGTGTTACTGCAGTCAGTTTTTACTGAGGTGAGTGTGTTCCTGCGGTCAGTGTGTTCCTGCGGTCAGTGTGTTACTAGGGTCAGTGGGTTACTGCGGTCAGTTTTTACTGAGGTCAGTGTGCTCCTGCGGTCAGTGTGTTCCTGCGGTCAGTGTTTTACTGAGGTCAGTGTGTTACTGAGGTCAGTGTGTTACTGGGGTGAGTGTGTTCCTGCGGTCAGTGTGTTCCTGCGGTCAGTGTGTTACTGAGGTCAGTGTGTTCCTGCGGTCAGTGTGTTCCTGCGGTTAGTGTGTTACTGGGGTCAGTTTGTTACTGAGGTCAGTGTGCTCCTGCGGTCAGTGTGTTCCTGCGGTCAGTGTTTTACTGAGGTCAGTGTGTTACTGAGGTCAGTGTGTTACTGGGGTGAGTGTGTTCCTGCGGTCAGTGTGTTCCTGCGGTCAGTGTGTTACTGAGGTCAGTGTGTTCCTGCGGTCAGTGTGTTCCTGCGGTCAGTGTTTTACTGGGGTCTGTGTGTTCCTGCGGTCAGTGTTTTACTGAGGTCATTGTGTTCCTGCGGTCAGTGTTTTACTGAGGTCAGTGTGTTCCTGTGGTCAGTGTTTTACTGAGGTCAGTGTGTTACTGCAGTCAGTTTTTACTGAGGTGAGTGTGTTCCTGCGGTCAGTGTGTTCCTGCGGTCAGTGTGTTACTGTGGCAAGTGTGTTACTGCGGTCAGTGTGTTACTGAGGTCAGTGTGTTACTGCGGTCAGTGTGTTACTGTGGCCAGTGTGTTACTGCGGTCAGTGTCTTACTGAGGTCAGTGTGTTCCTGCGGTCTGTGTGTTACTAGGGTCAGTGTGTTACTGCGGTCAGTTTTTACTGAGGTCAGTGTGTTCCTGCGGTCAGTGTGTTACTGTGGCCAGTGTGTTCCTGCGGTTAGTGTGTTACTGCGGTCAGTGTGTTACTGAGGTCAGTGTGTTACTGCGGTCAGTGTGTTACTGAGGTCAGTGTGTTCCTGCGGTCAGTGTTTTACTGAGGTCAGTGTTTTACTGAGGTCAGTGTTTTACTGGGGTCAGTGTGTTACTGAGGTCAGTGTCTTACTGAGGTCAGTGTGTTCCTGCGGTCAGTGTGTTACTGTGGCCAGTGTGTTACTGAGGTCAGTGTGTTACTGGGGTCAGTGTGTTCCTGCGGTCAGTGTGTTACTGGGGTCAGTGTGTTACTGAGGTCAGTGTGCTCCTGCGGTCAGTGTGTTCCTGCGGTCAGTGTTTTACTGGGCTCAGTGTGTTACTGTGGCCAGTGTGTTACTGCGGTCAGTGTGTTCCTGAGGTCAGTGTGTTCCTGCGGTCAGTGTGTTACTGAGGTCAGTCTGTTCCTGCGGTCAGTGTGTTACTGTGGCCAGTGTGTTTCTGCGGTCAGTGTGTTACTGAGGTCAGTGTGTTCCTGCGGTCAGTGTGTTACTGGGGTCAGTGTGTTACTGAGGTCAGTGTGCTCCTGCGGTCAGTGTGTTCCTGCGGTCAGTGTTTTACTGGGCTCAGTGTGTTACTGTGGCCAGTGTGTTACTGCGGTCAGTGTGTTCCTGAGGTCAGTGTGTTCCTGCGGTCAGTGTGTTACTGAGGTCAGTCTGTTCCTGCGGTCAGTGTGTTACTGAGGTCAGTGTTTTACTGGGGTCAGTGTGTTACTGAGGTCAGTGTCTTACTGAGGTCAGTGTGTTACTGTGGCCAGTGTGTTTCTGCGGTCAGTGTGTTCCTGAGGTCAGTGTGTTCCTGCGGTCAGTGTGTTACTGAGGTCAGTCTGTTCCTGCGGTCAGTGTGTTACTGTGGCCAGTGATTTACTGCGGTCAGTGTGTTACTGAGGTCAGTGTGTTCCTGAGGTCAGTGTGTTCCTGCGGTCAGTGTGTTACTGAGGTCAGTGTGTTACTGAGGTCAGTGTGTTCCTGCGGTCAGAGTGTTACTGTGGCCAGTGTGTTACTGCGGTCAGTGTGTTCCTGAGGTCAGTGTGTTCCTGCGGTCAGTGTGTTACTGAGGTCAGTGTGTTCCTGCGGTCAGTGTGTTACTGTGGCCAGTGTGTTACTGGGGTCAGTGTGTTCCTGCGGTCAGTGTGTTCCTGCGGTCAGTGTGTTACTGAGGTCAGTGTGTTCCTGCGGTCAGTGTGTTCCTGCGGTCAGTGTTTTACTGAGGTCAGTGTGTAACTGAGGTCAGTGTATTTCTGCGGTCAGTGTGTTACTGGGGTCAGTGTGTTACTGAGGTCAGTGTGTTACTGCGGTCAGTCTGTTACTGGGGTCAGTGTGTTACTGGGGTCAGTCTGTTCCTGCGGTCAGTGTGTTACTGCGGTTAGTTTGTTCCTGCGGTCAGTGTGTTACTGCGGTCAGTGTGTTACTGCCGTCAGTTTGTTACTGCGGTCAGTGTGTTCCTGCGGTCAGTGTTTACTGAGGTCAGTGTGTTACTGAGGTTAGTGTGTTTCTGTGGTCAGTGTGTTACTGTGGCCAGTGTGTTCCTGAGGTCAGTGTGTTCCTGAGGTCAGTGTGTTACTGAGGTCAGTGTGTTTCTGTGGTCAGTGTGTTCCTGAGGACAGTGTGTTACTGAGGTCAGTGTGTTCCTGAGGTCAGTGTGTTACTGAGGTCAGTGTGTTACTGAGGTTAGTGTGTTTCTGTGGTCAGTGTGTTCCTGAGGTCAGTGTGTTCCTGAGGTCAGTGTGTTACTGCGGTCAGTGTGTTCCTGAGGTCAGTGTGTTACTGTGGTCAGTGTGTTCCTGCGGTTAGTGTGTTACTGCGGTCAGTGTGTTACTGAGGTCAGTGTGTTACTGCGGTCAGTGTGTTACTGTGGCCAGTGTGTTACTGCGGTCAGTGTCTTACTGAGGTCAGTGTGTTCCTGCGGTCTGTGTGTTACTAGGGTCAGTGTGTTACTGCGGTCAGTTTTTACTGAGGTCAGTGTGTTCCTGCGGTCAGTGTGTTACTGTGGCCAGTGTGTTCCTGCGGTTAGTGTGTTACTGCGGTCAGTGTGTTACTGAGGTCAGTGTGTTACTGCGGTCAGTGTGTTACTGAGGTCAGTGTGTTCCTGCGGTCAGTGTTTTACTGAGGTCAGTGTTTTACTGAGGTCAGTGTTTTACTGGGGTCAGTGTGTTACTGAGGTCAGTGTCTTACTGAGGTCAGTGTGTTCCTGCGGTCAGTGTGTTACTGTGGCCAGTGTGTTACTGAGGTCAGTGTGTTACTGGGGTCAGTGTGTTCCTGCGGTCAGTGTGTTACTGGGGTCAGTGTGTTACTGAGGTCAGTGTGCTCCTGCGGTCAGTGTGTTCCTGCGGTCAGTGTTTTACTGGGCTCAGTGTGTTACTGTGGCCAGTGTGTTACTGCGGTCAGTGTGTTCCTGAGGTCAGTGTGTTCCTGCGGTCAGTGTGTTACTGAGGTCAGTCTGTTCCTGCGGTCAGTGTGTTACTGTGGCCAGTGTGTTTCTGCGGTCAGTGTGTTACTGAGGTCAGTGTGTTCCTGCGGTCAGTGTGTTACTGGGGTCAGTGTGTTACTGAGGTCAGTGTGCTCCTGCGGTCAGTGTGTTCCTGCGGTCAGTGTTTTACTGGGCTCAGTGTGTTACTGTGGCCAGTGTGTTACTGCGGTCAGTGTGTTCCTGAGGTCAGTGTGTTCCTGCGGTCAGTGTGTTACTGAGGTCAGTCTGTTCCTGCGGTCAGTGTGTTACTGAGGTCAGTGTTTTACTGGGGTCAGTGTGTTACTGAGGTCAGTGTCTTACTGAGGTCAGTGTGTTACTGTGGCCAGTGTGTTCCTGCGGTCAGCGTGTTACTGAGGTCAGTCTGTTCCTGCGGTCAGTGTGTTACTGTGGCCAGTGATTTACTGCGGTCAGTGTGTTACTGAGGTCAGTGTGTTCCTGAGGTCAGTGTGTTCCTGCGGTCAGTGTGTTACTGAGGTCAGTGTGTTACTGAGGTCAGTGTGTTCCTGCGGTCAGAGTGTTACTGTGGCCAGTGTGTTACTGCGGTCAGTGTGTTCCTGAGGTCAGTGTGTTCCTGCGGTCAGTGTGTTACTGAGGTCAGTGTGTTCCTGCGGTCAGTGTGTTACTGTGGCCAGTGTGTTACTGGGGTCAGTGTGTTCCTGCGGTCAGTGTGTTCCTGCGGTCAGTGTGTTACTGAGGTCAGTGTGTTCCTGCGGTCAGTGTGTTCCTGCGGTCAGTGTTTTACTGAGGTCAGTGTGTAACTGAGGTCAGTGTATTTCTGCGGTCAGTGTGTTACTGGGGTCAGTGTGTTACTGAGGTCAGTGTGTTACTGCGGTCAGTCTGTTACTGGGGTCAGTGTGTTACTGGGGTCAGTGTGTTCCTGCGGTCAGTGTGTTACTGCGGTTAGTTTGTTCCTGCGGTCAGTGTGTTACTGCGGTCAGTGTGTTACTGCCGTCAGTTTGTTACTGCGGTCAGTGTGTTCCTGCGGTCAGTGTTTACTGAGGTCAGTGTGTTACTGAGGTTAGTGTGTTTCTGTGGTCAGTGTGTTACTGTGGCCAGTGTGTTCCTGAGGTCAGTGTGTTCCTGAGGTCAGTGTGTTACTGAGGTCAGTGTGTTTCTGTGGTCAGTGTGTTCCTGAGGACAGTGTGTTACTGAGGTCAGTGTGTTCCTGAGGTCAGTGTGTTACTGAGGTCAGTGTGTTACTGAGGTCAGTGTGTTACTGAGGTTAGTGTGTTTCTGTGGTCAGTGTGTTCCTGAGGTCAGTGTGTTCCTGAGGTCAGTGTGTTACTGCGGTCAGTGTGTTCCTGAGGTCAGTGTGTTACTGTGGTCAGTGTGTTCCTGCGGTCAGTGTGTTACTGCGGCCAGTGTGTTCCTGAGGTCAGTGTGTTCCTGAGGTCAGTGTGTTCCTGCGGTCAGTGTGTTACTGCGGCCAGTGTTTTACTGCGGTCAGTTTGTTACTGCGGTCTGTGTGTTACTGCGGTCAGTGTGTTCCTGAGGTCAGTGTGTTACTGTGGCCAGTGTGTTACTGGGGTCAGTGTTTTACTGCGGTCAGTGTTTTACTGCGGTCAGTGTGTTCCTGCGGTCAGTGTGTTACTGCGGTCAGTGTGTTACTCTGGCCAGTGTGTTATTGTGGCCAGTGTGTTACTGAGGTCAGTGTGTTTCTGCGGTCAGTGTGTTCCTGAGGTCAGTGTGTTCCTGCGGTCAGTGTGTTACTGGGGTCAGTGTGTTACTGAGGTCAGTGTGCTCCTGCGGTCAGTGTGTTCCTGCGGTCAGTGTTTTACTGGGCTCAGTGTGTTACTGTGGCCAGTGTGTTACTGCGGTCAGTGTGTTCCTGAGGTCAGTGTGTTCCTGCGGTCAGTGTGTTACTGAGGTCAGTCTGTTCCTGCGGTCAGTTTGTTACTGCGGTCAGTGTGTTCCTGCGGTCAGTGTGTTACTGCGGCAGTTTGTTACTGCGGTCAGTTTGTTACTGCGGTTAGTTTGTTACTGCGGTCAGTGTGTTCCTGCGGTCAGTGTGTTCCTGCGGTCAGTGTGTTCCTGCGGTCAGTTTGTTACTGCGGTCAGTGTGTTACTGCGGCAGTTTGTTACTGCGGTCAGTTTGTTACTGCGGTCAGTGTCTTACTGAGGTCAGTGTGTTCCTGCGGTCAGTGTGTTACTGTGGCCAGTGTGTTACTGCGGCCAGTGTGTTACTGAGGTCAGTGTGTTCCTGCGGTCAGTGTGTTACTGTGGCCAGTGTGTTACTGCGGTCAGTGTGTTACTGTGGCCAGTGTGTTACTGAGGTCAGTGTTTTCCTGAGGTCAGTGTGTTACTGCGGTCAGTGCGTTCCTGCGGTCAGTGTGTTCCTGAGGTCAGTGTGTTACTGCGGTCAGTGTGTTACTGTGGTTCGTTTGTTACTGCGGTTAGTTTGTTACTGTGGTTAGTTTGTTACTGCGGTCAGTGTGTTACTGGGGTCAGTTTGTTACTGGGGTCAGTTTGTTACTGTGGTTAGTTTGTTACTGCGGTCAGTGTGTTGCTGCGGTCAGTGTGTTACTGGGGTCAGTTTGTTACTGCGGTCAGTTTGTTACTGCGGTCAGTTTGTTACTGCGGTTAGTTTGTTACTGTGGTTAGTTTGTTACTGCGGTCAGTGTGTTACTGGGGTCAGTGTGTTACTGTGGTCAGTTTGTTACTGCGGTCAGTGTGTTACTGGGGTCAGTTTGTTACTGGGGTCAGTTTGTTACTGTGGTTAGTTTGTTACTGCGGTCAGTGTGTTGCTGCGGTCAGTGTGTTACTGGGGTCAGTTTGTTACTGCGGTCAGTTTGTTACTGCGGTCAGTTTGTTACTGTGGTTCATTTGTTACTGCGGTCAGTTTGTTACTGTGGTTAGTTTGTTACTGTGGTCAGTGTGTTCCTGCGGTCAGTGTGTTACTGTGGCCAGTGTGTTACTGAGGTCAGTGTTTTCCTGAGGTCAGTGTGTTACTGCGGTCAGTGCGTTACTGTGGTTAGTTTGTTACTGTGGTCAGTGTGTTACTGCGGTCAGTGTGTTACTGTGGCCAGTGTGTTACTGAGGTCAGTGTGTTACTGTGGCCAGTGTGTTACTGCGGTCAGTGTGTTACTGTGGCCAGTGTGTTACTGAGGTCAGTGTTTTCCTGAGGTCAGTGTGTTACTGCGGTCAGTGCGTTCCTGCGGTCAGTGTGTTCCTGAGGTCAGTGTGTTACTGCGGTCAGTGTGTTACTGTGGTTCATTTGTTACTGCGGTTAGTTTGTTACTGTGGTTAGTTTGTTACTGCGGTCAGTGTGTTACTGGGGTCAGTTTGTTACTGGGGTCAGTTTGTTACTGTGGTTAGTTTGTTACTGCGGTCAGTGTGTTGCTGCGGTCAGTGTGTTACTGCGGTCAGTTTGTTACTGTGGTTCATTTGTTACTGCGGTTAGTTTGTTACTGCGGTCAGTTTGTTACTGTGGTTCATTTGTTACTGCGGTTAGTTTGTTACTGCGGTCAGTGTGTTGCTGCGGTCAGTGTGTTACTGGGGTCAGTTTGTTACTGCGGTCAGTTTGTTACTGCGGTCAGTTTGTTACTGTGGTTCATTTGTTACTGCGGTTAGTTTGTTACTGTGGTTAGTTTGTTGCTGCGGTCAGTGTGTTACTGGGGTCAGTTTGTTACTGCGGTCAGTTTGTTACTGCGGTCAGTTTGTTACTGTGGTTCATTTGTTACTGCGGTTAGTTTGTTACTGTGGTTAGTTTGTTGCTGCGGTCAGTGTGTTGCTGCGGTCAGTGTGTTACTGGGGTCAGTTTGTTACTGCGGTCAGTTTGTTACTGCGGTCAGTGTGTTGCTGCGGTCAGTGTGTTACTGGGGTCAGTTTGTTACTGCGGTCAGTTTGTTACTGCGGTCAGTTTGTTACTGTGGTTCATTTGTTACTGCGGTTAGTTTGTTACTGTGGTTAGTTTGTTGCTGCGGTCAGTGTGTTACTGGGGTCAGTTTGTTACTGGGGTCAGTTTGTTACTGTGGTTAGTTTGTTACTGCGGTCAGTGTGTTGCTGCGGTCAGTGTGTTTCTGGGGTCAGTTTGTTACTGCGGTCAGTTTGTTACTGCGGTCAGTTTGTTACTGTGGTTCATTTGTTACTGCGGTTAGTTTGTTACTGTGGTTAGTTTGTTACTGCGGTCAGTGTGTTCCTGCGGTCAGTGTGTTCCTGCGGTCAGTTTGTTACTGCGGTCAGTGTGTTACTGGGGTCAGTTTGTTACTGTGGTTAGTTTGTTACTGTGGTCAGTGTGTTCCTGCGGTCAGTGTGTTCCTGAGGTCAGTGTGTTACTGCGGTCAGTTTGTTACTGCGGTCAGTTTGTTACTGTGGTTCATTTGTTACTGCGGTCAGTTTGTTACTGTGGTTAGTTTGTTACTGCGGTCAGTGTGTTGCTGCGGTCAGTGTGTTACTGCGGTCAGTGTGTTACTGCGGTCAGTTTGTTACTGCGGTCAGTGTGTTACTGCGGTCAGTGTGTTACTGTGGTTAGTTTGTTACTGCGGTCAGTGTGTTACTGGGGTTAGTTAGTTACTGGGGTCAGTTTGTTACTGCGGTTAGTTTGCTACTGTGGTTAGTTTGTTCTTGTGGTTAGTTTGTTACTGTGGTCAGTGTGTTCCTGCGGTCAGTGTGTTACTGGGGTTAGTTTGTTACTGCGGTCAGTTTGTTACTGCGGTCAGTGTGTTACTGCGGTCAGTGTGTTACTGTGGTTAGTTTGTTACTGTGGTCAGTGTGTTCCTGCGGTCAGTGTGTTACTGGGGTCAGTTTGTTACTGCGGTTAGTTTGTTACTGTGGTCAGTGTGTTCCTGCGGTCAGTGTGTTACTGCGGTCAGTGTGTTACTGTGGTCAGTGTTTGACTGGGGTCAGTGTGTTCCAGCGGTCAGTGTGTTCCTGCGGTCAGAGTGTTACTGGGGTCAGTGTGCTCCTGCGGTCAGTGTGCTCCTGCGGTCAGTGTGTTCCTGCGGTCAGTGTTTTACTGGGCTCAGTGTGTTACTGCGGTCAGTGTTTTACTGAGGTCAGTGTGTTACTGAGGTCAGTGTGTTACTGGGGTGAGTGTGTTCCTGCGGTCAGTGTGTTCCTGAGGTCAGTGTGTTCCTGAGGTCAGTGTGTTACTGAGGTCAGTGTGTTCCTGCGGTCAGTGTGTTCCTGCGGTCAGTGTTTTACTGGGGTCAGTGTGTTCCTGCGGTCAGTGTGTTCCTGTGGTCAGTGTTTTACTGAGGTGAGTGTGTTCCCGCGGTCAGTGTGTTCCTGCGGTCAGTGTTTTACTGAGGTCAGTGTGTTACTGGGGTCAGTGTGTTCCTGCGGTCAGTGTTTTACTGAGGTCAGTGTGTTCCTGCGGTCAGTGTGTTAGTGGGGTCAGTGTGTTACTGAGGTCAGTGTGTTACTGCAGTCAGTGTTTTACTGAGGTGAGTGTGTTCCTGCGGTCAGTGTGTTACTGTGGCCAGTGTTTTACTGGGGTCAGTGTGTTACTGAGGTCAGTGTGTTCCTGAGGTCAGTGTGTTCCTGAGGTCAGTGTGTTCTTGCGGTCAGTGTGTTCCTGCGGTCAGTGTTTTACTGGGGTCAGTGTGTTCCTGCGGTCAGTGTGTTCCTGCGGTCAGTGTTTTACTGAGGTCAGTGTGTTCCTGCGGTCAGTGTGTTACTGCGGTCAGTGTGTTACTGAGGTCAGTGTGTTACTGCGGTCAGTGTGTTACTGTGGCCAGTGTGTTACTGCGGTCAGTGTCTTACTGAGGTCAGTGTGTTCCTGCGGTCCGTGTGTTACTAGGGTCAGTGTGTCACTGCGGTCAGTTTTTACTGAGGTCAGTGTGTTCCTGCGGTCAGTGTGTTACTGTGGCCAGTGTGTTACTGCGGTCAGTGTGTTACTGCGGTCAGTGTGTTACTGCGGTCAGTGCGTTACTGCGGTCAGTGCGTTACTGAAGTCAGTGTGTTACTGCGGTCAGTGTGTTACTGAGGTCAGTGTGTTCCTGTGGTCAGTGTTTTACTGAGGTCAGTGTTTTACTGGGGTCAGTGTGTTACTGAGGTCAGTGTCTTACTGAGGTCAGTGTGTTCCTGCTGTCAGTGTGTTACTGTGGCCACTGTGTTACTGAGGTCAGTGTGTTACTGGGGTCAGTGTGTTCCTGCGGTCAGTGTGTTACTGGGGTCAGTGTGTTACTGAGGTCAGTGTCTTACTGAGGTCAGTGTGTTCCTGCTGTCAGTGTGTTACTGTGGCCACTGTGTTACTGAGGTCAGTGTGTTACTGGGGTCAGTGTTTTACTGAGGTGAGTGTGTTCCCGCGGTCAGTGTGTTCCTGCGGTCAGTGTTTTACTGAGGTCAGTGTGTTACTGGGGTCAGTGTGTTCCTGCGGTCAGTGTGTTACTGGGGTCAGTGTGTTACTGAGGTCAGTGTCTTACTGAGGTCAGTGTGTTCCTGCTGTCAGTGTGTTACTGTGGCCACTGTGTTACTGAGGTCAGTGTGTTACTGAGGTCAGTGTGTTCCTGTGGTCAGTGTTTTACTGAGGTGAGTGTGTTCCCGCGGTCAGTGTGTTCCTGCGGTCAGTGTTTTACTGAGGTCAGTGTGTTACTGGGGTCAGTGTGTTCCTGCGGTCAGTGTTTTACTGAGGTCAGTGTGTTCCTGCGGTCAGTGTGTTAGTGGGGTCAGTGTGTTACTGAGGTCAGTGTGTTACTGCAGTCAGTGTTTTACTGAGGTGAGTGTGTTCCTGCGGTCAGTGTGTTACTGTGGCCAGTGTGTTACTGCGGTCAGTGTGTTACTGAGGTCAGTGTGTTACTGAGGTCAGTGTGTTCCTGCGGTCAGTGTGTTACTAGGGTCAGTGTGTTACTGCGGTCAGTGTGTTCCTGCGGTCAGTGTTTTACTGAGGTCAGTGTTACTGGGGTCAGTGTGTTCCTGCGGTCAGTGTTTTACTGAGGTGAGTGTGTTCCTGCGGTCAGTGTGTTACTGTGGCCAGTGTGTTACTGCGGTCAGTGTGTTACTGAGGTCAGTGTGTTACTGAGGTCAGTGTGTTCCTGCGGTCAGTGTGTTACTGTGGTCAGTTTTTACTGAGGTCAGTGTGTTCCTGCGGTCAGTGTGTTACTGCGGTCAGTGTGTTACTGCGGTCAGTGTGTTACTGTGGCCAGTGTGTTACTGCGGTCAGTGTTACTGCGGTCAGTGTGTTACTGAGGTCAGTGTGTTACTGCGGTCAGTGTGTTACTGAGGTCAGTGTTTTACTGAGGTCAGTGTTTTACTGGGGTCAGTGTGTTCCTGCGGTCAGTGTGTTCCTGCGGTCAGTGTTTTACTGGGGTCAGTGTGTTCCTGCGGTCAGTGTGTTCCTGCGGTCAGTGTGTTACTGGGGTCAGTGTGTTACTGAGGTCAGTGTGCTCCTGCGGTCAGTGTGTTCCTGCGGTCAGTGTTTTACTGAGGTCAGTGTGTTCCTGTGGTCAGTGTTTTACTGAGGTCAGTGTGTTACTGCAGTCAGTTTTTACTGAGGTGAGTGTGTTCCTGCGGTCAGTGTGTTACTGCGGTCAGTGTGTTACTGAGGTCAGTGTGTTACTGCGGTCAGTGTGTTACTGTGGCCAGTGTGTTACTGCGGTCAGTGTCTTACTGAGGTCAGTGTGTTCCTGCGGTCCGTGTGTTACTAGGGTCAGTGTGTCACTGCGGTCAGTTTTTACTGAGGTCAGTGTGTTCCTGCGGTCAGTGTGTTACTGTGGCCAGTGTGTTACTGCGGTCAGTGTGTTACTGCGGTCAGTGTGTTACTGCGGTCAGTGCGTTACTGCGGTCAGTGCGTTACTGAAGTCAGTGTGTTACTGCGGTCAGTGTGTTACTGAGGTCAGTGTGTTCCTGTGGTCAGTGTTTTACTGAGGTCAGTGTTTTACTGGGGTCAGTGTGTTACTGAGGTCAGTGTCTTACTGAGGTCAGTGTGTTCCTGCTGTCAGTGTGTTACTGTGGCCACTGTGTTACTGAGGTCAGTGTGTTACTGGGGTCAGTGTGTTCCTGCGGTCAGTGTGTTACTGGGGTCAGTGTGTTACTGAGGTCAGTGTCTTACTGAGGTCAGTGTGTTCCTGCTGTCAGTGTGTTACTGTGGCCACTGTGTTACTGAGGTCAGTGTGTTACTGGGGTCAGTGTTTTACTGAGGTGAGTGTGTTCCCGCGGTCAGTGTGTTCCTGCGGTCAGTGTTTTACTGAGGTCAGTGTGTTACTGGGGTCAGTGTGTTCCTGCGGTCAGTGTGTTACTGGGGTCAGTGTGTTACTGAGGTCAGTGTCTTACTGAGGTCAGTGTGTTCCTGCTGTCAGTGTGTTACTGTGGCCACTGTGTTACTGAGGTCAGTGTGTTACTGAGGTCAGTGTGTTCCTGTGGTCAGTGTTTTACTGAGGTGAGTGTGTTCCCGCGGTCAGTGTGTTCCTGCGGTCAGTGTTTTACTGAGGTCAGTGTGTTACTGGGGTCAGTGTGTTCCTGCGGTCAGTGTTTTACTGAGGTCAGTGTGTTCCTGCGGTCAGTGTGTTAGTGGGGTCAGTGTGTTACTGAGGTCAGTGTGTTACTGCAGTCAGTGTTTTACTGAGGTGAGTGTGTTCCTGCGGTCAGTGTGTTACTGTGGCCAGTGTGTTACTGCGGTCAGTGTGTTACTGAGGTCAGTGTGTTACTGAGGTCAGTGTGTTCCTGCGGTCAGTGTGTTACTAGGGTCAGTGTGTTACTGCGGTCAGTGTGTTCCTGCGGTCAGTGTTTTACTGAGGTCAGTGTTACTGGGGTCAGTGTGTTCCTGCGGTCAGTGTTTTACTGAGGTGAGTGTGTTCCTGCGGTCAGTGTGTTACTGTGGCCAGTGTGTTACTGCGGTCAGTGTGTTACTGAGGTCAGTGTGTTACTGAGGTCAGTGTGTTCCTGCGGTCAGTGTGTTACTGTGGTCAGTTTTTACTGAGGTCAGTGTGTTCCTGCGGTCAGTGTGTTACTGCGGTCAGTGTGTTACTGCGGTCAGTGTGTTACTGTGGCCAGTGTGTTACTGCGGTCAGTGTTACTGCTGTCAGTGTGTTACTGAGGTCAGTGTGTTACTGCGGTCAGTGTGTTACTGAGGTCAGTGTTTTACTGAGGTCAGTGTTTTACTGGGGTCAGTGTGTTCCTGCGGTCAGTGTGTTCCAGCGGTCAGTGTTTTACTGGGGTCAGTGTGTTCCTGCGGTCAGTGTGTTCCTGCGGTCAGTGTGTTACTGAGGTCAGTGTGCTCCTGCGGTCAGTGTGTTCCTGCGGTCAGTGTTTTACTGGGCTCAGTGTGTTACTGAGGTCAGTGTGTTCCTGAGGTCAGTGCGTTCCTGAGGTCAGTGTGTTCTTGCGGTCAGTGTGTTCCTGCGGTCAGTGTTTTACTGGGGTCAGTGTGTTCCTGCGGTCAGTGTGTTCCTGCGGTCAGTGTTTTACTGAGGTCAGTGTGTTCCTGCGGTCAGTGTGTTCCTGCGGTCAGTGTTTTACTGAGGTCAGTGTGTTCCTGTGGTCAGTGTTTTACTGAGGTCAGTGTGTTACTGCAGTCAGTTTTTACTGAGGTGAGTGTGTTCCTGCGGTCAGTGTGTTCCTGCGGTCAGTGTGTTACTGTGGCAAGTGTGTTACTGCGGTCAGTGTGTTACTGAGGTCAGTGTGTTACTGCCCTCAGTGTGTTACTGTGGCCAGTGTGTTACTGCGGTCAGTGTCTTACTGAGGTCAGTGTGTTCCTGTGGTCCGTGTGTTACTAGGGTCAGTGTGTCACTGCGGTCAGTTTTTACTGAGGTCAGTGTGTTCCTGCGGTCAGTGTGTTACTGTGGCCAGTGTGTTACTGCGGTCAGTGTGTTACTGCGGTCAGTGCGTTACTGCGGTCAGTGCGTTACTGAAGTCAGTGTGTTACTGCGGTCAGTGTGTTACTGAGGTCAGTGTGTTCCTGCGGTCAGTGTTTTACTGAGGTCAGTGTTTTACTGGGGTCAGTGTGTTACTGAGGTCAGTGTCTTACTGAGGTCAGTGTGTTCCTGCTGTCAGTGTGTTACTGTGGCCACTGTGTTACTGAGGTCAGTGTGTTACTGGGGTCAGTGTGTTGCTGCGGTCAGTGTGTTACTGGGGTCAGTGTGTTACTGAGGTCAGTGTCTTACTGAGGTCAGTGTGTTCCTGCTGTCAGTGTGTTACTGTGGCCACTGTGTTACTGAGGTCAGTGTCTTACTGAGGTCAGTGTGTTCCCGCGGTCAGTGTGTTCCTGCGGTCAGTGTTTTACTGAGGTCAGTGTGTTACTGGGGTCAGTGTGTTCCTGCGGTCAGTGTTTTACTGAGGTCAGTGTGTTCCTGCGGTCAGTGTGTTAGTGGGGTCAGTGTGTTACTGAGGTCAGTGTGTTACTGCAGTCAGTGTTTTACTGAGGTGAGTGTGTTCCTGCGGTCAGTGTGTTACTGTGGCCAGTGTGTTACTGCGGCCAGTGTGTTATTGAGGTCAGTGTTTTCCTGCGGTCAGTGTGTTACTGTGGCCAGTGTGTTACTGCGGTCAGTGTGTTACTGTGGCCAGTGTGTTACTGAGGTCAGTGTTTTCCTGAGGTCAGTGTGTTACTGCGGTCAGTGCGTTCCTGCGGTCAGTGTGTTCCTGAGGTCAGTGTGTTACTGCGGTCAGTGTGTTACTGTGGTTCATTTGTTACTGCGGTCAGTTTGTTACTGTGGTTAGTTTGTTACTGCGGTTAGTTTGTTACTGTGGTTAGTTTGTTACTGCGGTCAGTGTGTTACTGTGGTTCATTTGTTACTGCGGTTAGTTTGTTACTGTGGTTAGTTTGTTACTGCGGTCAGTGTGTTACTGGGGTCAGTTTGTTACTGGGGTCAGTTTGTTACTGTGGTTAGTTTGTTACTGCGGTCAGTGTGTTGCTGCGGTCAGTGTGTTACTGGGGTCAGTTTGTTACTGGGGTCAGTTTGTTACTGTGGTTAGTTTGTTACTGCGGTCAGTGTGTTGCTGCGGTCAGTGTGTTACTGCGGTCAGTTTGTTACTGCGGTCAGTTTGTTACTGCGGTCAGTTTGTTACTGTGGTTCATTTGTTACTGCGGTCAGTTTGTTACTGTGGTTAGTTTGTTACTGCGGTCAGTTTGTTCCTGTGGTCAGTGTGTTCCTGCGGTCAGTGTGTTACTGCGGTCAGTTTGTTACTGTGGTTAGTTTGTTACTGCGGTCAGTTTGTTACTCTGGTCAGTTTGTTCCTGTGGTCAGTGTGTTCCTGCGGTCAGTGTGTTACTGCGGTCAGTTTGTTACTGTGGTTAGTTTGTTACTGTGGCCAGTGTGTTCCTGCGGTCAGTGTGTTCCTGAGGTCAGTGTGTTACTGCGGTCAGTTTGTTACTGCGGTCAGTTTGTTACTGTGGTTCATTTGTTACTGCGGTCAGTTTGTTACTGTGGTTAATTTGTTACTGCGGTCAGTGTGTTGCTGCGGTCAGTGTGTTACTGCGGTCAGTGTGTTACTGCGGTCAGTTTGTTACTGCGGTCAGTGTGTTACTGCGGTCAGTGTGTTACTGTGGTTAGTTTGTTACTGCGGTCAGTGTGTTACTGGGGTTAGTTTGTTACTGGGGTCAGTTTGTTACTGCGGTTAGTTTGCTACTGTGGTTAGTTTGTTACTGCGGTCAGTTTGTTACTGGGGTCAGAGTGTTGCTGCGGTCAGTGTGTTACTGGGGTCAGTTTGTTACTGCGGTCAGTGTGTTACTGCGGTCAGTGTGTTACTGTGGTTAGTTTGTTACTGCGGTCAGTGTGTTACTGGGGTTAGTTTGTTACTGGGGTCAGTTTGTTACTGGGGTCAGTTTGTTACTGCGGTTAGTTTGCTACTGTGGTTAGTTTGTTCTTGTGGTTAGTTTGTTACTGCGGTCAGTTTGTTACTGGGGTCAGTGTGTTGCTGCGGTCAGTGTGTTACTGGGGTCAGTTTGTTACTGCGGTTAGTTTGTTACTGTGGTCAGTGTGTTCCTGCGGTCAGTGTGTTCCTGCGGTCAGTGTGTTCCTGCGGTCAGTGTTTTACTGAGGTCAGTGTGTTCCTGCGGTCAGTGTGTTCCTGCGGTCAGTGTTTTACTGAGGTCAGTGTGTTACTGGGGTCAGTGTGTTCCTGTGGTCAGTGTTTTACTGAGGTGAGTGTGTTCCCGCGGTCAGTGTGTTCCTGCGGTCAGTGTTTTACTGAGGTCAGTGTGTTACTGGGGTCAGTGTTTTACTGAGGTCAGTGTGTTCCTGCGGTCAGTGTGTTACTGTGGCCAGTGTGTTACTGCGGTCAGTGTGTTACTGAGGTCAGTGTGTTACTGAGGTCAGTGTGTTCCTGCGGTCAGTGTGTTACTAGGGTCAGTGTGTTACTGCGGTCAGTGTGTTCCTGCGGTCAGTGTTTTACTGAGGTCAGTGTTACTGGGGTCAGTGTGTTCCTGCGGTCAGTGTTTTACTGAGGTCAGTGTGTTCCTGCGGTCAGTGTGTTAGTGGGGTCAGTGTGTTACTGAGGTCAGTGTGTTACTGCAGTCAGTGTTTTACTGAGGTGAGTGTGTTCCTGCGGTCAGTGTGTTACTGTGGCCAGTGTGTTACTGCGGTCAGTGTGTTACTGAGGTCAGTGTGTTACTGAGGTTAGTGTGTTCCTGCGGTCAGTGTGTTACTAGGGTCAGTGTGTTACTGTGGTCAGTTTTTACTGAGGTCAGTGTGTTCCTGCGGTCAGTGTGTTACTGCGGTCAGTGTGTTACTGTGGCCAGTGTGTTACTGCGGTCAGTGTTACTGCGGTCAGTGTGTTACTGAGGTCAGTGTGTTACTGCGGTCAGTGTGTTACTGAGGTCAGTGTTTTACTGAGGTCAGTGTTTTACTGGGGTCAGTGTGTTCCTGCGGTCAGTGTGTTCCTGCGGTCAGTGTTTTACTGGGGTCAGTGTGTTCCTGCGGTCAGTGTGTTCCTGCGGTCAGTGTGTTACTGGGGTCAGTGTGTTACTGAGGTCAGTGTGCTCCTGCGGTCAGTGTGTTCCTGCGGTCAGTGTTTTACTGGGCTCAGTGTGTTACTGAGGTCAGTGTGTTCCTGAGGTCAGTGTGTTCCTGAGGTCAGTGTGTTCTTGCGGTCAGTGTGTTCCTGCGGTCAGTGTTTTACTGGGGTCAGTGTGTTCCTGCGGTCAGTGTGTTCCTGCGGTCAGTGTTTTACTGAGGTCAGTGTGTTCCTGCGGTCAGTGTGTTCCTGCGGTCAGTGTTTTACTGAGGTCAGTGTGTTCCTGTGGTCAGTGTTTTACTGAGGTCAGTGTGTTACTGCAGTCAGTTTTTACTGAGGTGAGTGTGTTCCTGCGGTCAGTGTGTTCCTGCGGTCAGTGTGTTACTGTGGCAAGTGTGTTACTGCGGTCAGTGTGTTACTGAGGTCAGTGTGTTACTGCGGTCAGTGTGTTACTGTGGCCAGTGTGTTACTGCGGTCAGTGTCTTACTGAGGTCAGTGTGTTCCTGCGGTCCGTGTGTTACTAGGGTCAGTGTGTCACTGCGGTCAGTTTTTACTGAGGTCAGTGTGTTCCTGCGGTCAGTGTGTTACTGTGGCCAGTGTGTTACTGCGGTCAGTGTGTTACTGCGGTCAGTGCGTTACTGAAGTCAGTGTGTTACTGCGGTCAGTGTGTTACTGAGGTCAGTGTGTTCCTGCGGTCAGTGTTTTACTGAGGTCAGTGTTTTACTGGGGTCAGTGTGTTACTGAGGTCAGTGTCTTACTGAGGTCAGTGTGTTCCTGCTGTCAGTGTGTTACTGTGGCCACTGTGTTACTGAGGTCAGTGTGTTACTGGGGTCAGTGTGTTCCTGCGGTCAGTGTGTTACTGGGGTCAGTGTGTTACTGGGGTCAGTGTCTTACTGAGGTCAGTGTGTTCCTGCGGTCAGTGTGTTCCTGCGGTCAGTGTTTTACTGAGGTCAGTGTGTTCCTGCGGTCAGTGTGTTCCTGCGGTCAGTGTTTTACTGAGGTCAGTGTGTTACTGGGGTCAGTGTGTTCCTGTGGTCAGTGTTTTACTGAGGTGAGTGTGTTCCCGCGGTCAGTGTGTTCCTGCGGTCAGTGTTTTACTGAGGTCAGTGTGTTACTGCGGTCAGTGTGTTCCTGCGGTCAGTGTTTTACTGAGGTCAGTGTGTTCCTGCGGTCAGTGTGTTAGTGGGGTCAGTGTGTTACTGAGGTCAGTGTGTTACTGCAGTCAGTGTTTTACTGAGGTGAGTGTGTTCCTGCGGTCAGTTTGTTACTGTGGCCAGTGTGTTACTGCGGTCAGTGTGTTACTGAGGTCAGTGTGTTACTGAGGTCAGTGTGTTCCTGCGGTCAGTGTGTTACTAGGGTCAGTGTGTTACTGCGGTCAGTGTGTTCCTGCGGTCAGTGTTTTACTGAGGTCAGTGTTACTGGGGTCAGTGTGTTCCTGCGGTCAGTGTTTTACTGAGGTCAGTGTGTTCCTGCGGTCAGTGTGTTAGTGGGGTCAGTGTGTTACTGAGGTCAGTGTGTTACTGCAGTCAGTGTTTTACTGAGGTGAGTGTGTTCCTGCGGTCAGTGTGTTACTGTGGCCAGTGTGTTACTGCGGTCAGTGTGTTACTAGGGTCAGTGTGTTACTGTGGTCAGTTTTTACTGAGGTCAGTGTGTTCCTGCGGTCAGTGTGTTACTGCGGTCAGTGTGTTACTGTGGCCAGTGTGTTACTGCGGTCAGTGTTACTGCGGTCAGTGTGTTACTGAGGTCAGTGTGTTACTGCGGTCAGTGTGTTACTGAGGTCAGTGTTTTACTGAGGTCAGTGTTTTACTGGGGTCAGTGTTTTACTGGGGTCAGTGTGTTCCTGCGGTCAGTGTGTTCCTGCGGTCAGTGTTTTACTGGGGTCAGTGTGTTCCTGCGGTCAGTGTGTTCCTGCGGTCAGTGTGTTACTGGGGTCAGTGTGTTACTGAGGTCAGTGTGCTCCTGCGGTCAGTGTGTTCCTGCGGTCAGTGTTTTACTGGGCTCAGTGTGTTCCTGAGGTCAGTGTGTTCCTGAGGTCAGTGTGTTCTTGCGGTCAGTGTGTTCCTGCGGTCAGTGTTTTACTGGGGTCAGTGTGTTCCTGCGGTCAGTGTGTTCCTGCGGTCAGTGTTTTACTGAGGTCAGTGTGTTCCTGCGGTCAGTGTTTTACTGAGGTCAGTGTGTTCCTGTGGTCAGTGTTTTACTGAGGTCAGTGTGTTACTGCAGTCAGTTTTTACTGAGGTGAGTGTGTTCCTGCGGTCAGTGTGTTCCTGCGGTCAGTGTGTTACTGTGGCAAGTGTGTTACTGCGGTCAGTGTGTTACTGAGGTCAGTGTGTTACTGCGGTCAGTGTGTTACTGTGGCCAGTGTGTTACTGCGGTCAGTGTCTTACTGAGGTCAGTGTGTTCCTGCGGTCCGTGTGTTACTAGGGTCAGTGTGTCACTGCGGTCAGTTTTTACTGAGGTCAGTGTGTTCCTGCGGTCAGTGTGTTACTGTGGCCAGTGTGTTACTGCGGTCAGTGTGTTACTGCGGTCAGTGCGTTACTGCGGTCAGTGCGTTACTGAAGTCAGTGTGTTACTGCGGTCAGTGTGTTACTGAGGTCAGTGTGTTCCTGCGGTCAGTGTTTTACTGAGGTCAGTGTTTTACTGGGGTCAGTGTGTTACTGAGGTCAGTGTCTTACTGAGGTCAGTGTGTTCCTGCTGTCAGTGTGTTACTGTGGCCACTGTGTTACTGAGGTCAGTGTGTTACTGGGGTCAGTGTGTTCCTGCGGTCAGTGTGTTACTGGGGTCAGTGTGTTACTGAGGTCAGTGTCTTACTGAGGTCAGTGTGTTCCTGCTGTCAGTGTGTTACTGTGGCCACTGTGTTACTGAGGTCAGTGTGTTACTGGGGTCAGTGTGTTCCTGCGGTCAGTGTGTTACTGGGGTCAGTGTGTTACTGGGGTCAGTGTGTTACTGAGGTCAGTGTCTTACTGAGGTCTGTGTGTTCCTGCTGTCAGTGTGTTACTGTGGCCACTGTGTTACTGAGGTCAGTGTGTTACTGGGGTCAGTGTGTTCCTGTGGTCAGTGTTTTACTGAGGTGAGTGTGTTCCCGCGGTCAGTGTGTTCCTGCGGTCAGTGTTTTACTGAGGTCAGTGTGTTACTGGGGTCAGTGTGTTACTGGGGTCAGTGTGTTCCTGCGGTCAGTGTTTTACTGAGGTCAGTGTGTTCCTGCGGTCAGTGTGTTACTGAGGTCAGTGTGTTACTGCAGTCAGTGTTTTACTGAGGTGAGTGTGTTCCTGCGGTCAGTGTGTTACTGTGGCCAGTGTGTTACTGCGGTCAGTGTGTTACTGAGGTCAGTGTGTTACTGAGGTCAGTGTGTTCCTGCGGTCAGTGTGTTCCTGCGGTCAGTGTGTTACTAGGGTCAGTGTGTTACTGCGGTCAGTGTGTTCCTGCGGTCAGTGTTTTACTGAGGTCAGTGTTTTACTGAGGTCAGTGTTACTGGGGTCAGTGTGTTCCTGCGGTCAGTGTTTTACTGAGGTCAGTGTGTTCCTGCGGTCAGTGTGTTAGTGGGGTCAGTGTGTTACTGAGGTCAGTGTGTTACTGCAGTCAGTGTTTTACTGAGGTGAGTGTGTTCCTGCGGTCAGTGTGTTACTGTGGCCAGTGTGTTACTGAGGTCAGTGTGTTACTGAGGTCAGTGTGTTCCTGCGGTCAGTGTGTTACTGTGGTCAGTTTTTACTGAGGTCAGTGTGTTCCTGCGGTCAGTGTGTTACTGCGGTCAGTGTGTTACTGTGGCCAGTGTGTTACTGCGGTCAGTGTTACTGCGGTCAGTGTGTTACTGAGGTCAGTGTGTTACTGCGGTCAGTGTGTTACTGAGGTCAGTGTTTTACTGAGGTCAGTGTTTTACTGGGGTCAGTGTGTTCCTGCGGTCAGTGTGTTCCTGCGGTCAGTGTTTTACTGAGGTGAGTGTGTTCCCGCGGTCAGTGTGTTCCTGCGGTCAGTGTTTTACTGAGGTCAGTGTGTTACTGGGGTCAGTGTGTTCCTGCGGTCAGTGTGTTACTGGGGTCAGTGTGTTACTGAGGTCAGTGTCTTACTGAGGTCAGTGTGTTCCTGCTGTCAGTGTGTTACTGTGGCCACTGTGTTACTGAGGTCAGTGTGTTACTGAGGTCAGTGTGTTCCTGTGGTCAGTGTTTTACTGAGGTGAGTGTGTTCCCGCGGTCAGTGTGTTCCTGCGGTCAGTGTTTTACTGAGGTCAGTGTGTTACTGGGGTCAGTGTGTTCCTGCGGTCAGTGTTTTACTGAGGTCAGTGTGTTCCTGCGGTCAGTGTGTTAGTGGGGTCAGTGTGTTACTGAGGTCAGTGTGTTACTGCAGTCAGTGTTTTACTGAGGTGAGTGTGTTCCTGCGGTCAGTGTGTTACTGTGGCCAGTGTGTTACTGCGGTCAGTGTGTTACTGAGGTCAGTGTGTTCCTGCGGTCAGTGTGTTACTAGGGTCAGTGTGTTACTGAGGTCAGTGTGTTCCTGCGGTCAGTGTGTTGCTGCGGTCAGTGTGTTACTGCGGTCAGTGTGTTACTGCGGTCAGTTTGTTACTGCGGTCAGTGTGTTACTGCGGTCAGTGTGTTACTGTGGTTAGTTTGTTACTGCGGTCAGTGTGTTACTGGGGTTAGTTTGTTACTGGGGTCAGTTTGTTACTGCGGTTAGTTTGCTACTGTGGTTAGTTTGTTACTGCGGTCAGTTTGTTACTGGGGTCAGAGTGTTGCTGCGGTCAGTGTGTTACTGGGGTCAGTTTGTTACTGCGGTCAGTGTGTTACTGCGGTCAGTGTGTTACTGTGGTTAGTTTGTTACTGCGGTCAGTGTGTTACTGGGGTTAGTTTGTTACTGGGGTCAGTTTGTTACTGGGGTCAGTTTGTTACTGCGGTTAGTTTGCTACTGTGGTTAGTTTGTTCTTGTGGTTAGTTTGTTACTGCGGTCAGTTTGTTACTGGGGTCAGTGTGTTGCTGCGGTCAGTGTGTTACTGGGGTCAGTTTGTTACTGCGGTTAGTTTGTTACTGTGGTCAGTGTGTTCCTGCGGTCAGTGTGTTCCTGCGGTCAGTGTGTTCCTGCGGTCAGTGTTTTACTGAGGTCAGTGTGTTCCTGCGGTCAGTGTGTTCCTGCGGTCAGTGTTTTACTGAGGTCAGTGTGTTACTGGGGTCAGTGTGTTCCTGTGGTCAGTGTTTTACTGAGGTGAGTGTGTTCCCGCGGTCAGTGTGTTCCTGCGGTCAGTGTTTTACTGAGGTCAGTGTGTTACTGGGGTCAGTGTTTTACTGAGGTCAGTGTGTTCCTGCGGTCAGTGTGTTACTGTGGCCAGTGTGTTACTGCGGTCAGTGTGTTACTGAGGTCAGTGTGTTACTGAGGTCAGTGTGTTCCTGCGGTCAGTGTGTTACTAGGGTCAGTGTGTTACTGCGGTCAGTGTGTTCCTGCGGTCAGTGTTTTACTGAGGTCAGTGTTACTGGGGTCAGTGTGTTCCTGCGGTCAGTGTTTTACTGAGGTCAGTGTGTTCCTGCGGTCAGTGTGTTAGTGGGGTCAGTGTGTTACTGAGGTCAGTGTGTTACTGCAGTCAGTGTTTTACTGAGGTGAGTGTGTTCCTGCGGTCAGTGTGTTACTGTGGCCAGTGTGTTACTGCGGTCAGTGTGTTACTGAGGTCAGTGTGTTACTGAGGTTAGTGTGTTCCTGCGGTCAGTGTGTTACTAGGGTCAGTGTGTTACTGTGGTCAGTTTTTACTGAGGTCAGTGTGTTCCTGCGGTCAGTGTGTTACTGCGGTCAGTGTGTTACTGTGGCCAGTGTGTTACTGCGGTCAGTGTTACTGCGGTCAGTGTGTTACTGAGGTCAGTGTGTTACTGCGGTCAGTGTGTTACTGAGGTCAGTGTTTTACTGAGGTCAGTGTTTTACTGGGGTCAGTGTGTTCCTGCGGTCAGTGTGTTCCTGCGGTCAGTGTTTTACTGGGGTCAGTGTGTTCCTGCGGTCAGTGTGTTCCTGCGGTCAGTGTGTTACTGGGGTCAGTGTGTTACTGAGGTCAGTGTGCTCCTGCGGTCAGTGTGTTCCTGCGGTCAGTGTTTTACTGGGCTCAGTGTGTTACTGAGGTCAGTGTGTTCCTGAGGTCAGTGTGTTCCTGAGGTCAGTGTGTTCTTGCGGTCAGTGTGTTCCTGCGGTCAGTGTTTTACTGGGGTCAGTGTGTTCCTGCGGTCAGTGTGTTCCTGCGGTCAGTGTTTTACTGAGGTCAGTGTGTTCCTGCGGTCAGTGTGTTCCTGCGGTCAGTGTTTTACTGAGGTCAGTGTGTTCCTGTGGTCAGTGTTTTACTGAGGTCAGTGTGTTACTGCAGTCAGTTTTTACTGAGGTGAGTGTGTTCCTGCGGTCAGTGTGTTCCTGCGGTCAGTGTGTTACTGTGGCAAGTGTGTTACTGCGGTCAGTGTGTTACTGAGGTCAGTGTGTTACTGCGGTCAGTGTGTTACTGTGGCCAGTGTGTTACTGCGGTCAGTGTCTTACTGAGGTCAGTGTGTTCCTGCGGTCCGTGTGTTACTAGGGTCAGTGTGTCACTGCGGTCAGTTTTTACTGAGGTCAGTGTGTTCCTGCGGTCAGTGTGTTACTGTGGCCAGTGTGTTACTGCGGTCAGTGTGTTACTGCGGTCAGTGCGTTACTGAAGTCAGTGTGTTACTGCGGTCAGTGTGTTACTGAGGTCAGTGTGTTCCTGCGGTCAGTGTTTTACTGAGGTCAGTGTTTTACTGGGGTCAGTGTGTTACTGAGGTCAGTGTCTTACTGAGGTCAGTGTGTTCCTGCTGTCAGTGTGTTACTGTGGCCACTGTGTTACTGAGGTCAGTGTGTTACTGGGGTCAGTGTGTTCCTGCGGTCAGTGTGTTACTGGGGTCAGTGTGTTACTGGGGTCAGTGTCTTACTGAGGTCAGTGTGTTCCTGCGGTCAGTGTGTTCCTGCGGTCAGTGTTTTACTGAGGTCAGTGTGTTCCTGCGGTCAGTGTGTTCCTGCGGTCAGTGTTTTACTGAGGTCAGTGTGTTACTGGGGTCAGTGTGTTCCTGTGGTCAGTGTTTTACTGAGGTGAGTGTGTTCCCGCGGTCAGTGTGTTCCTGCGGTCAGTGTTTTACTGAGGTCAGTGTGTTACTGCGGTCAGTGTGTTCCTGCGGTCAGTGTTTTACTGAGGTCAGTGTGTTCCTGCGGTCAGTGTGTTAGTGGGGTCAGTGTGTTACTGAGGTCAGTGTGTTACTGCAGTCAGTGTTTTACTGAGGTGAGTGTGTTCCTGCGGTCAGTTTGTTACTGTGGCCAGTGTGTTACTGCGGTCAGTGTGTTACTGAGGTCAGTGTGTTACTGAGGTCAGTGTGTTCCTGCGGTCAGTGTGTTACTAGGGTCAGTGTGTTACTGCGGTCAGTGTGTTCCTGCGGTCAGTGTTTTACTGAGGTCAGTGTTACTGGGGTCAGTGTGTTCCTGCGGTCAGTGTTTTACTGAGGTCAGTGTGTTCCTGCGGTCAGTGTGTTAGTGGGGTCAGTGTGTTACTGAGGTCAGTGTGTTACTGCAGTCAGTGTTTTACTGAGGTGAGTGTGTTCCTGCGGTCAGTGTGTTACTGTGGCCAGTGTGTTACTGCGGTCAGTGTGTTACTAGGGTCAGTGTGTTACTGTGGTCAGTTTTTACTGAGGTCAGTGTGTTCCTGCGGTCAGTGTGTTACTGCGGTCAGTGTGTTACTGTGGCCAGTGTGTTACTGCGGTCAGTGTTACTGCGGTCAGTGTGTTACTGAGGTCAGTGTGTTACTGCGGTCAGTGTGTTACTGAGGTCAGTGTTTTACTGAGGTCAGTGTTTTACTGGGGTCAGTGTTTTACTGGGGTCAGTGTGTTCCTGCGGTCAGTGTGTTCCTGCGGTCAGTGTTTTACTGGGGTCAGTGTGTTCCTGCGGTCAGTGTGTTCCTGCGGTCAGTGTGTTACTGGGGTCAGTGTGTTACTGAGGTCAGTGTGCTCCTGCGGTCAGTGTGTTCCTGCGGTCAGTGTTTTACTGGGCTCAGTGTGTTCCTGAGGTCAGTGTGTTCCTGAGGTCAGTGTGTTCTTGCGGTCAGTGTGTTCCTGCGGTCAGTGTTTTACTGGGGTCAGTGTGTTCCTGCGGTCAGTGTGTTCCTGCGGTCAGTGTTTTACTGAGGTCAGTGTGTTCCTGCGGTCAGTGTTTTACTGAGGTCAGTGTGTTCCTGTGGTCAGTGTTTTACTGAGGTCAGTGTGTTACTGCAGTCAGTTTTTACTGAGGTGAGTGTGTTCCTGCGGTCAGTGTGTTCCTGCGGTCAGTGTGTTACTGTGGCAAGTGTGTTACTGCGGTCAGTGTGTTACTGAGGTCAGTGTGTTACTGCGGTCAGTGTGTTACTGTGGCCAGTGTGTTACTGCGGTCAGTGTCTTACTGAGGTCAGTGTGTTCCTGCGGTCCGTGTGTTACTAGGGTCAGTGTGTCACTGCGGTCAGTTTTTACTGAGGTCAGTGTGTTCCTGCGGTCAGTGTGTTACTGTGGCCAGTGTGTTACTGCGGTCAGTGTGTTACTGCGGTCAGTGCGTTACTGCGGTCAGTGCGTTACTGAAGTCAGTGTGTTACTGCGGTCAGTGTGTTACTGAGGTCAGTGTGTTCCTGCGGTCAGTGTTTTACTGAGGTCAGTGTTTTACTGGGGTCAGTGTGTTACTGAGGTCAGTGTCTTACTGAGGTCAGTGTGTTCCTGCTGTCAGTGTGTTACTGTGGCCACTGTGTTACTGAGGTCAGTGTGTTACTGGGGTCAGTGTGTTCCTGCGGTCAGTGTGTTACTGGGGTCAGTGTGTTACTGAGGTCAGTGTCTTACTGAGGTCAGTGTGTTCCTGCTGTCAGTGTGTTACTGTGGCCACTGTGTTACTGAGGTCAGTGTGTTACTGGGGTCAGTGTGTTCCTGCGGTCAGTGTGTTACTGGGGTCAGTGTGTTACTGGGGTCAGTGTGTTACTGAGGTCAGTGTCTTACTGAGGTCTGTGTGTTCCTGCTGTCAGTGTGTTACTGTGGCCACTGTGTTACTGAGGTCAGTGTGTTACTGGGGTCAGTGTGTTCCTGTGGTCAGTGTTTTACTGAGGTGAGTGTGTTCCCGCGGTCAGTGTGTTCCTGCGGTCAGTGTTTTACTGAGGTCAGTGTGTTACTGGGGTCAGTGTGTTACTGGGGTCAGTGTGTTCCTGCGGTCAGTGTTTTACTGAGGTCAGTGTGTTCCTGCGGTCAGTGTGTTACTGAGGTCAGTGTGTTACTGCAGTCAGTGTTTTACTGAGGTGAGTGTGTTCCTGCGGTCAGTGTGTTACTGTGGCCAGTGTGTTACTGCGGTCAGTGTGTTACTGAGGTCAGTGTGTTACTGAGGTCAGTGTGTTCCTGCGGTCAGTGTGTTCCTGCGGTCAGTGTGTTACTAGGGTCAGTGTGTTACTGCGGTCAGTGTGTTCCTGCGGTCAGTGTTTTACTGAGGTCAGTGTTTTACTGAGGTCAGTGTTACTGGGGTCAGTGTGTTCCTGCGGTCAGTGTTTTACTGAGGTCAGTGTGTTCCTGCGGTCAGTGTGTTAGTGGGGTCAGTGTGTTACTGAGGTCAGTGTGTTACTGCAGTCAGTGTTTTACTGAGGTGAGTGTGTTCCTGCGGTCAGTGTGTTACTGTGGCCAGTGTGTTACTGAGGTCAGTGTGTTACTGAGGTCAGTGTGTTCCTGCGGTCAGTGTGTTACTGTGGTCAGTTTTTACTGAGGTCAGTGTGTTCCTGCGGTCAGTGTGTTACTGCGGTCAGTGTGTTACTGTGGCCAGTGTGTTACTGCGGTCAGTGTTACTGCGGTCAGTGTGTTACTGAGGTCAGTGTGTTACTGCGGTCAGTGTGTTACTGAGGTCAGTGTTTTACTGAGGTCAGTGTTTTACTGGGGTCAGTGTGTTCCTGCGGTCAGTGTGTTCCTGCGGTCAGTGTTTTACTGAGGTGAGTGTGTTCCCGCGGTCAGTGTGTTCCTGCGGTCAGTGTTTTACTGAGGTCAGTGTGTTACTGGGGTCAGTGTGTTCCTGCGGTCAGTGTGTTACTGGGGTCAGTGTGTTACTGAGGTCAGTGTCTTACTGAGGTCAGTGTGTTCCTGCTGTCAGTGTGTTACTGTGGCCACTGTGTTACTGAGGTCAGTGTGTTACTGAGGTCAGTGTGTTCCTGTGGTCAGTGTTTTACTGAGGTGAGTGTGTTCCCGCGGTCAGTGTGTTCCTGCGGTCAGTGTTTTACTGAGGTCAGTGTGTTACTGGGGTCAGTGTGTTCCTGCGGTCAGTGTTTTACTGAGGTCAGTGTGTTCCTGCGGTCAGTGTGTTAGTGGGGTCAGTGTGTTACTGAGGTCAGTGTGTTACTGCAGTCAGTGTTTTACTGAGGTGAGTGTGTTCCTGCGGTCAGTGTGTTACTGTGGCCAGTGTGTTACTGCGGTCAGTGTGTTACTGAGGTCAGTGTGTTCCTGCGGTCAGTGTGTTACTAGGGTCAGTGTGTTACTGCGGTCAGTGTGTTCCTGCGGTCAGTGTTTTACTGAGGTCAGTGTTACTGGGGTCAGTGTGTTCCTGCGGTCAGTGTTTTACTGAGGTGAGTGTGTTCCTGCGGTCAGTGTGTTACTGTGGCCAGTGTGTTACTGCGGTCAGTGTGTTACTGAGGTCAGTGTGTTACTGAGGTCAGTGTGTTCCTGCGGTCAGTGTGTTCCTGCGGTCAGTGTGTTACTGCGGTCAGTGTGTTACTGCGGTCAGTGTGTTACTGTGGCCAGTGTGTTACTGCGGTCAGTGTTACTGCGGTCAGTGTGTTACTGAGGTCAGTGTGTTACTGAGGTCAGTGTTTTACTGAGGTCAGTGTTTTACTGGGGTCAGTGTGTTCCTGCGGTCAGTGTGTTCCTGCGGTCAGTGTTTTACTGGGGTCAGTGTGTTCCTGCGGTCAGTGTGTTCCTGCGGTCAGTGTGTTACTGGGGTCAGTGTGTTACTGAGGTCAGTGTGCTCCTGCGGTCAGTGTGTTCCCGCGGTCAGTGTTTTACTGAGGTCAGTGTGTTCCTGTGGTCAGTGTTTTACTGAGGTCAGTGTGTTACTGCAGTCAGTTTTTACTGAGGTGAGTGTGTTCCTGCGGTCAGTGTGTTACTGCCGTCAGTGTGTTACTGAGGTCAGTGTGTTACTGCGGTCAGTGTGTTACTGTGGCCAGTGTGTTACTGCGGTCAGTGTCTTACTGAGGTCAGTGTGTTCCTGCGGTCCGTGTGTTACTAGGGTCAGTGTGTCACTGCGGTCAGTTTTTACTGAGGTCAGTGTGTTCCTGCGGTCAGTGTGTTACTGTGGCCAGTGTGTTACTGCGGTCAGTGTGTTACTGCGGTCAGTGTGTTACTGCGGTCAGTGCGTTACTGCGGTCAGTGCGTTACTGAAGTCAGTGTGTTACTGCGGTCAGTGTGTTACTGAGGTCAGTGTGTTCCTGTGGTCAGTGTTTTACTGAGGTCAGTGTTTTACTGGGGTCAGTGTGTTACTGAGGTCAGTGTCTTACTGAGGTCAGTGTGTTCCTGCTGTCAGTGTGTTACTGTGGCCACTGTGTTACTGAGGTCAGTGTGTTACTGGGGTCAGTGTGTTCCTGCGGTCAGTGTGTTACTGGGGTCAGTGTGTTACTGAGGTCAGTGTCTTACTGAGGTCAGTGTGTTCCTGCTGTCAGTGTGTTACTGTGGCCACTGTGTTACTGAGGTCAGTGTGTTACTGGGGTCAGTGTTTTACTGAGGTGAGTGTGTTCCCGCGGTCAGTGTGTTCCTGCGGTCAGTGTTTTACTGAGGTCAGTGTGTTACTGGGGTCAGTGTGTTCCTGCGGTCAGTGTGTTACTGGGGTCAGTGTGTTACTGAGGTCAGTGTCTTACTGAGGTCAGTGTGTTCCTGCTGTCAGTGTGTTACTGTGGCCACTGTGTTACTGAGGTCAGTGTGTTACTGAGGTCAGTGTGTTCCTGTGGTCAGTGTTTTACTGAGGTGAGTGTGTTCCCGCGGTCAGTGTGTTCCTGCGGTCAGTGTTTTACTGAGGTCAGTGTGTTACTGGGGTCAGTGTGTTCCTGCGGTCAGTGTTTTACTGAGGTCAGTGTGTTCCTGCGGTCAGTGTGTTAGTGGGGTCAGTGTGTTACTGAGGTCAGTGTGTTACTGCAGTCAGTGTTTTACTGAGGTGAGTGTGTTCCTGCGGTCAGTGTGTTACTGTGGCCAGTGTGTTACTGCGGTCAGTGTGTTACTGAGGTCAGTGTGTTACTGAGGTCAGTGTGTTCCTGCGGTCAGTGTGTTACTAGGGTCAGTGTGTTACTAGGGTCAGTGTGTTCCTGCGGTCAGTGTTTTACTGAGGTCAGTGTTACTGGGGTCAGTGTGTTCCTGCGGTCAGTGTTTTACTGAGGTGAGTGTGTTCCTGCGGTCAGTGTGTTACTGTGGCCAGTGTGTTACTGCGGTCAGTGTGTTACTGAGGTCAGTGTGTTACTGAGGTCAGTGTGTTCCTGCGGTCAGTGTGTTACTGTGGTCAGTTTTTACTGAGGTCAGTGTGTTCCTGCGGTCAGTGTGTTACTGCGGTCAGTGTGTTACTGCGGTCAGTGTGTTACTGTGGCCAGTGTGTTACTGCGGTCAGTGTTACTGCTGTCAGTGTGTTACTGAGGTCAGTGTGTTACTGCGGTCAGTGTGTTACTGAGGTCAGTGTTTTACTGAGGTCAGTGTTTTACTGGGGTCAGTGTGTTCCTGCGGTCAGTGTGTTCCTGCGGTCAGTGTTTTACTGGGGTCAGTGTGTTCCTGCGGTCAGTGTGTTCCTGCGGTCAGTGTGTTACTGGGGTCAGTGTGTTACTGAGGTCAGTGTGCTCCTGCGGTCAGTGTGTTCCTGCGGTCAGTGTTTTACTGGGCTCAGTGTGTTACTGAGGTCAGTGTGTTCCTGAGGTCAGTGCGTTCCTGAGGTCAGTGTGTTCTTGCGGTCAGTGTGTTCCTGCGGTCAGTGTTTTACTGGGGTCAGTGTGTTCCTGCGGTCAGTGTGTTCCTGCGGTCAGTGTTTTACTGAGGTCAGTGTGTTCCTGCGGTCAGTGTGTTCCTGCGGTCAGTGTTTTACTGAGGTCAGTGTGTTCCTGTGGTCAGTGTTTTACTGAGGTCAGTGTGTTACTGCAGTCAGTTTTTACTGAGGTGAGTGTGTTCCTGCGGTCAGTGTGTTCCTGCGGTCAGTGTGTTACTGTGGCAAGTGTGTTACTGCGGTCAGTGTGTTACTGAGGTCAGTGTGTTACTGCCCTCAGTGTGTTACTGTGGCCAGTGTGTTACTGCGGTCAGTGTCTTACTGAGGTCAGTGTGTTCCTGTGGTCCGTGTGTTACTAGGGTCAGTGTGTCACTGCGGTCAGTTTTTACTGAGGTCAGTGTGTTCCTGCGGTCAGTGTGTTACTGTGGCCAGTGTGTTACTGCGGTCAGTGTGTTACTGCGGTCAGTGCGTTACTGCGGTCAGTGCGTTACTGAAGTCAGTGTGTTACTGCGGTCAGTGTGTTACTGAGGTCAGTGTGTTCCTGCGGTCAGTGTTTTACTGAGGTCAGTGTTTTACTGGGGTCAGTGTGTTACTGAGGTCAGTGTCTTACTGAGGTCAGTGTGTTCCTGCTGTCAGTGTGTTACTGTGGCCACTGTGTTACTGAGGTCAGTGTGTTACTGGGGTCAGTGTGTTCCTGCGGTCAGTGTGTTACTGGGGTCAGTGTGTTACTGAGGTCAGTGTCTTACTGAGGTCAGTGTGTTCCTGCTGTCAGTGTGTTACTGTGGCCACTGTGTTACTGAGGTCAGTGTCTTACTGAGGTCAGTGTGTTCCCGCGGTCAGTGTGTTCCTGCGGTCAGTGTTTTACTGAGGTCAGTGTGTTACTGGGGTCAGTGTGTTCCTGCGGTCAGTGTTTTACTGAGGTCAGTGTGTTCCTGCGGTCAGTGTGTTAGTGGGGTCAGTGTGTTACTGAGGTCAGTGTGTTACTGCAGTCAGTGTTTTACTGAGGTGAGTGTGTTCCTGCGGTCAGTGTGTTACTGTGGCCAGTGTGTTACTGCGGCCAGTGTGTTATTGAGGTCAGTGTTTTCCTGCGGTCAGTGTGTTACTGTGGCCAGTGTGTTACTGCGGTCAGTGTGTTACTGTGGCCAGTGTGTTACTGAGGTCAGTGTTTTCCTGAGGTCAGTGTGTTACTGCGGTCAGTGCGTTCCTGCGGTCAGTGTGTTCCTGAGGTCAGTGTGTTACTGCGGTCAGTGTGTTACTGTGGTTCATTTGTTACTGCGGTCAGTTTGTTACTGTGGTTAGTTTGTTACTGCGGTTAGTTTGTTACTGTGGTTAGTTTGTTACTGCGGTCAGTGTGTTACTGTGGTTCATTTGTTACTGCGGTTAGTTTGTTACTGTGGTTAGTTTGTTACTGCGGTCAGTGTGTTACTGGGGTCAGTTTGTTACTGGGGTCAGTTTGTTACTGTGGTTAGTTTGTTACTGCGGTCAGTGTGTTGCTGCGGTCAGTGTGTTACTGGGGTCAGTTTGTTACTGGGGTCAGTTTGTTACTGTGGTTAGTTTGTTACTGCGGTCAGTGTGTTGCTGCGGTCAGTGTGTTACTGCGGTCAGTTTGTTACTGCGGTCAGTTTGTTACTGCGGTCAGTTTGTTACTGTGGTTCATTTGTTACTGCGGTCAGTTTGTTACTGTGGTTAGTTTGTTACTGCGGTCAGTTTGTTCCTGTGGTCAGTGTGTTCCTGCGGTCAGTGTGTTACTGCGGTCAGTTTGTTACTGTGGTTAGTTTGTTACTGCGGTCAGTTTGTTACTCTGGTCAGTTTGTTCCTGTGGTCAGTGTGTTCCTGCGGTCAGTGTGTTACTGCGGTCAGTTTGTTACTGTGGTTAGTTTGTTACTGTGGTCAGTGTGTTCCTGCGGTCAGTGTGTTCCTGAGGTCAGTGTGTTACTGCGGTCAGTTTGTTACTGCGGTCAGTTTGTTACTGTGGTTCATTTGTTACTGCGGTCAGTTTGTTACTGTGGTTAGTTTGTTACTGCGGTCAGTGTGTTGCTGCGGTCAGTGTGTTACTGCGGTCAGTGTGTTACTGCGGTCAGTTTTTTACTGCGGTCAGTGTGTTACTGCGGTCAGTGTGTTACTGTGGTTAGTTTGTTACTGCGGTCAGTGTGTTACTGGGGTTAGTTTGTTACTGGGGTCAGTTTGTTACTGCGGTTAGTTTGCTACTGTGGTTAGTTTGTTACTGCGGTCAGTTTGTTACTGGGGTCAGTGTGTTGCTGCGGTCAGTGTGTTACTGGGGTCAGTTTGTTACTGCGGTCAGTGTGTTACTGCGGTCAGTGTGTTACTGTGGTTAGTTTGTTACTGCGGTCAGTGTGTTACTGGGGTTAGTTTGTTACTGGGGTCAGTTTGTTACTGCGGTTAGTTTGCTACTGTGGTTAGTTTGTTCTTGTGGTTAGTTTGTTACTGCGGTCAGTTTGTTACTGGGGTCAGTGTGTTGCTGCGGTCAGTGTGTTACTGGGGTCAGTTTGTTACTGCGGTTAGTTTGTTACTGTGGTCAGTGTGTTCCTGCGGTCAGTGTGTTCCTGCGGTCAGTGTGTTCCTGCGGTCAGTGTTTTACTGAGGTCAGTGTGTTCCTGCGGTCAGTGTGTTCCTGCGGTCAGTGTTTTACTGAGGTCAGTGTGTTACTGGGGTCAGTGTGTTCCTGTGGTCAGTGTTTTACTGAGGTGAGTGTGTTCCCGCGGTCAGTGTGTTCCTGCGGTCAGTGTTTTACTGAGGTCAGTGTGTTACTGGGGTCAGTGTGTTCCTGCGGTCAGTGTTTTACTGAGGTCAGTGTGTTCCTGCGGTCAGTGTGTTACTGTGGCCAGTGTGTTACTGCGGTCAGTGTGTTACTGAGGTCAGTGTGTTACTGAGGTCAGTGTGTTCCTGCGGTCAGTGTGTTACTAGGGTCAGTGTGTTACTGCGGTCAGTGTGTTCCTGCGGTCAGTGTTTTACTGAGGTCAGTGTTACTGGGGTCAGTGTGTTCCTGCGGTCAGTGTTTTACTGAGGTCAGTGTGTTCCTGCGGTCAGTGTGTTAGTGGGGTCAGTGTGTTACTGAGGTCAGTGTGTTACTGCAGTCAGTGTTTTACTGAGGTGAGTGTGTTCCTGCGGTCAGAGTGTGTCTGTGGCCAGTGTGTTACTGCGGTCAGTGTGTTACTGAGGTCAGTGTGTTACTGAGGTTAGTGTGTTCCTGCGGTCAGTGTGTTACTAGGGTCAGTGTGTTACTGTGGTCAGTTTTTACTGAGGTCAGTGTGTTCCTGCGGTCAGTGTGTTACTGCGGTCAGTGTGTTACTGTGGCCAGTGTGTTACTGCGGTCAGTGTTACTGCGGTCAGTGTGTTACTGAGGTCAGTGTGTTACTGCGGTCAGTGTGTTACTGAGGTCAGTGTTTTACTGAGGTCAGTGTTTTACTGGGGTCAGTGTTTTACTGGGGTCAGTGTGTTCCTGCGGTCAGTGTGTTCCTGCGGTCAGTGTTTTACTGGGGTCAGTGTGTTCCTGCGGTCAGTGTGTTCCTGCGGTCAGTGTGTTACTGGGGTCAGTGTGTTACTGAGGTCAGTGTGCTCCTGCGGTCAGTGTGTTCCTGCGGTCAGTGTTTTACTGGGCTCAGTGTGTTACTGAGGTCAGTGTGTTCCTGAGGTCAGTGTGTTCCTGAGGTCAGTGTGTTCTTGCGGTCAGTGTGTTCCTGCGGTCAGTGTTTTACTGGGGTCAGTGTGTTCCTGCGGTCAGTGTGTTCCTGCGGTCAGTGTTTTACTGAGGTCAGTGTGTTCCTGCGGTCAGTGTGTTCCTGCGGTCAGTGTTTTACTGAGGTCAGTGTGTTCCTGTGGTCAGTGTTTTACTGAGGTCAGTGTGTTACTGCAGTCAGTTTTTACTGAGGTGAGTGTGTTCCTGCGGTCAGTGTGTTCCTGCGGTCAGTGTGTTACTGTGGCAAGTGTGTTACTGCGGTCAGTGTGTTACTGAGGTCAGTGTGTTACTGCGGTCAGTGTGTTACTGTGGCCAGTGTGTTACTGCGGTCAGTGTCTTACTGAGGTCAGTGTGTTCCTGCGGTCCGTGTGTTACTAGGGTCAGTGTGTCACTGCGGTCAGTTTTTACTGAGGTCAGTGTGTTCCTGCGGTCAGTGTGTTACTGTGGCCAGTGTGTTACTGCGGTCAGTGTGTTACTGCGGTCAGTGCGTTACTGCGGTCAGTGCGTTACTGAAGTCAGTGTGTTACTGCGGTCAGTGTGTTACTGAGGTCAGTGTGTTCCTGCGGTCAGTGTTTTACTGAGGTCAGTGTTTTACTGGGGTCAGTGTGTTACTGAGGTCAGTGTCTTACTGAGGTCAGTGTGTTCCTGCTGTCAGTGTGTTACTGTGGCCACTGTGTTACTGAGGTCAGTGTGTTACTGGGGTCAGTGTGTTCCTGCGGTCAGTGTGTTACTGGGGTCAGTGTGTTACTGAGGTCAGTGTCTTACTGAGGTCAGTGTGTTCCTGCGGTCAGTGTGTTCCTGCGGTCAGTGTTTTACTGAGGTCAGTGTGTTCCTGCGGTCAGTGTGTTCCTGCGGTCAGTGTTTTACTGAGGTCAGTGTGTTACTGGGGTCAGTGTGTTCCTGTGGTCAGTGTTTTACTGAGGTGAGTGTGTTCCCGCGGTCAGTGTGTTCCTGCGGTCAGTGTTTTACTGAGGTCAGTGTGTTACTGCGGTCAGTGTGTTCCTGCGGTCAGTGTTTTACTGAGGTCAGTGTGTTCCTGCGGTCAGTGTGTTAGTGGGGTCAGTGTGTTACTGAGGTCAGTGTGTTACTGCAGTCAGTGTTTTACTGAGGTGAGTGTGTTCCTGCGGTCAGTTTGTTACTGTGGCCAGTGTGTTACTGCGGTCAGTGTGTTACTGAGGTCAGTGTGTTACTGAGGTCAGTGTGTTCCTGCGGTCAGTGTGTTACTAGGGTCAGTGTGTTACTGCGGTCAGTGTGTTCCTGCGGTCAGTGTGTTCCTGCGGTCAGTGTTTTACTGAGGTCAGTGTTACTGGGGTCAGTGTGTTCCTGCGGTCAGTGTTTTACTGAGGTCAGTGTGTTCCTGCGGTCAGTGTGTTAGTGGGGTCAGTGTGTTACTGAGGTCAGTGTGTTACTGCAGTCAGTGTTTTACTGAGGTGAGTGTGTTCCTGCGGTCAGTGTGTTACTGTGGCCAGTGTGTTACTGCGGTCAGTGTGTTACTAGGGTCAGTGTGTTACTGTGGTCAGTTTTTACTGAGGTCAGTGTGTTCCTGCGGTCAGTGTGTTACTGCGGTCAGTGTGTTACTGTGGCCAGTGTGTTACTGCGGTCAGTGTTACTGCGGTCAGTGTGTTACTGAGGTCAGTGTGTTACTGCGGTCAGTGTGTTACTGAGGTCAGTGTTTTACTGAGGTCAGTGTTTTACTGGGGTCAGTGTGTTCCTGCGGTCAGTGTGTTCCTGCGGTCAGTGTTTTACTGGGGTCAGTGTGTTCCTGCGGTCAGTGTGTTCCTGCGGTCAGTGTGTTACTGGGGTCAGTGTGTTACTGAGGTCAGTGTGCTCCTGCGGTCAGTGTGTTCCTGCGGTCAGTGTTTTACTGGGCTCAGTGTGTTCCTGAGGTCAGTGTGTTCCTGAGGTCAGTGTGTTCTTGCGGTCAGTGTGTTCCTGCGGTCAGTGTTTTACTGGGGTCAGTGTGTTCCTGCGGTCAGTGTGTTCCTGCGGTCAGTGTTTTACTGAGGTCAGTGTGTTCCTGCGGTCAGTGTTTTACTGAGGTCAGTGTGTTCCTGTGGTCAGTGTTTTACTGAGGTCAGTGTGTTACTGCAGTCAGTTTTTACTGAGGTGAGTGTGTTCCTGCGGTCAGTGTGTTCCTGCGGTCAGTGTGTTACTGTGGCAAGTGTGTTACTGCGGTCAGTGTGTTACTGAGGTCAGTGTGTTACTGCGGTCAGTGTGTTACTGTGGCCAGTGTGTTACTGCGGTCAGTGTCTTACTGAGGTCAGTGTGTTCCTGCGGTCCGTGTGTTACTAGGGTCAGTGTGTCACTGCGGTCAGTTTTTACTGAGGTCAGTGTGTTCCTGCGGTCAGTGTGTTACTGTGGCCAGTGTGTTACTGCGGTCAGTGTGTTACTGCGGTCAGTGCGTTACTGCGGTCAGTGCGTTACTGAGGTCAGTGTGTTACTGAGGTCAGTGTGTTCCTGCGGTCAGTGTGTTACTAGGGTCAGTGTGTTACTGCGGTCAGTGTGTTCCTGCGGTCAGTGTTTTACTGAGGTCAGTGTTTTACTGAGGTCAGTGTTACTGGGGTCAGTGTGTTCCTGCGGTCAGTGTTTTACTGAGGTCAGTGTGTTCCTGCGGTCAGTGTGTTAGTGGGGTCAGTGTGTTACTGAGGTCAGTGTGTTACTGCAGTCAGTGTTTTACTGAGGTGAGTGTGTTCCTGCGGTCAGTGTGTTACTGTGGCCAGTGTGTTACTGAGGTCAGTGTGTTACTGAGGTCAGTGTGTTCCTGCGGTCAGTGTGTTACTGTGGTCAGTTTTTACTGAGGTCAGTGTGTTCCTGCGGTCAGTGTGTTACTGCGGTCAGTGTGTTACTGTGGCCAGTGTGTTACTGCGGTCAGTGTTACTGCGGTCAGTGTGTTACTGAGGTCAGTGTGTTACTGCGGTCAGTGTGTTACTGAGGTCAGTGTTTTACTGAGGTCAGTGTTTTACTGGGGTCAGTGTGTTCCTGCGGTCAGTGTGTTCCTGCGGTCAGTGTTTTACTGGGGTCAGTATGTTCCTGCGGTCAGTGTGTTCCTGCGGTCAGTGTGTTACTGGGGTCAGTGTGTTACTGAGGTCAGTGTGCTCCTGCGGTCAGTGTGTTCCTGCGGTCAGTGTTTTACTGGGCTCAGTGTGTTACTGAGGTCAGTGTGTTCCTGAGGTCAGTGTGTTCCTGAGGTCAGTGTGTTCTTGCGGTCAGTGTGTTCCTGCGGTCAGTGTTTTACTGGGGTCAGTGTGTTCCTGCGGTCAGTGTGTTCCTGCGGTCAGTGTTTTACTGAGGTCAGTGTGTTCCTGCGGTCAGTGTGTTCCTGCGGTCAGTGTTTTACTGAGGTCAGTGTGTTACTGAGGTCAGTGTGTTCCTGCGGTCAGTGTGTTACTGTGGTCAGTTTTTACTGAGGTCAGTGTGTTCCTGCGGTCAGTGTGTTACTGCGGTCAGTGTGTTACTGTGGCCAGTGTGTTACTGCGGTCAGTGTTACTGCGGTCAGTGTGTTACTGAGGTCAGTGTGTTACTGCGGTCAGTGTGTTACTGAGGTCAGTGTTTTACTGAGGTCAGTGTTTTACTGGGGTCAGTGTGTTCCTGCGGTCAGTGTGTTCCTGCGGTCAGTGTTTTACTGGGGTCAGTATGTTCCTGCGGTCAGTGTGTTCCTGCGGTCAGTGTGTTACTGGGGTCAGTGTGTTACTGAGGTCAGTGTGCTCCTGCGGTCAGTGTGTTCCTGCGGTCAGTGTTTTACTGGGCTCAGTGTGTTACTGAGGTCAGTGTGTTCCTGAGGTCAGTGTGTTCCTGAGGTCAGTGTGTTCTTGCGGTCAGTGTGTTCCTGCGGTCAGTGTTTTACTGGGGTCAGTGTGTTCCTGCGGTCAGTGTGTTCCTGCGGTCAGTGTTTTACTGAGGTCAGTGTGTTCCTGCGGTCAGTGTGTTCCTGCGGTCAGTGTTTTACTGAGGTCAGTGTGTTCCTGTGGTCAGTGTTTTACTGAGGTCAGTGTGTTACTGCAGTCAGTTTTTACTGAGGTGAGTGTGTTCCTGCGGTCAGTGTGTTCCTGCGGTCAGTGTGTTACTGTGGCAAGTGTGTTACTGCGCTCAGTGTGTTACTGAGGTCAGTGTGTTACTGCGGTCAGTGTGTTACTGTGGCCAGTGTGTTACTGCGGTCAGTGTCTTACTGAGGTCAGTGTGTTCCTGCGGTCCGTGTGTTACTAGGGTCAGTGTGTCACTGCGGTCAGTTTTTACTGAGGTCAGTGTGTTCCTGCGGTCAGTGTGTTACTGTGGCCAGTGTGTTACTGCGGTCAGTGTGTTACTGCGGTCAGTGCGTTACTGCGGTCAGTGCGTTACTGAAGTCAGTGTGTTACTGCGGTCAGTGTGTTACTGAGGTCAGTGTGTTCCTGCGGTCAGTGTTTTACTGAGGTCAGTGTTTTACTGGGGTCAGTGTGTTACTGAGGTCAGTGTCTTACTGAGGTCAGTGTGTTCCTGCTGTCAGTGTGTTACTGTGGCCACTGTGTTACTGAGGTCAGTGTGTTACTGGGGTCAGTGTGTTCCTGCGGTCAGTGTGTTAGTGGGGTCAGTGTGTTACTGAGGTCAGTGTGTTACTGCAGTCAGTGTTTTACTGAGGTGAGTGTGTTCCTGCGGTCAGTTTGTTACTGTGGCCAGTGTGTTACTGCGGTCAGTGTGTTACTGAGATCAGTGTGTTACTGAGGTCAGTGTGTTCCTGCGGTCAGTGTGTTACTAGGGTCAGTGTGTTACTGCGGTCAGTGTGTTCCTGCGGTCAGTGTTTTACTGAGGTCAGTGTTACTGGGGTCAGTGTGTTCCTGCGGTCAGTGTTTTACTGAGGTCAGTGTGTTCCTGCGGTCAGTGTGTTAGTGGGGTCAGTGTGTTAGTGAGGTCAGTGTGTTACTGCAGTCAGTGTTTTACTGAGGTGAGTGTGTTCCTGCGGTCAGTGTGTTACTGTGGCCAGTGTGTTACTGCGGTCAGTGTGTTACTGAGGTCAGTGTGTTACTGAGGTCAGTGTGTTCCTGCGGTCAGTGTGTTACTAGGGTCAGTGTGTTACTAGGGTCAGTGTGTTACTGTGGTCAGTTTTTACTGAGGTCAGTGTGTTCCTGCGGTCAGTGTGTTACTGCGGTCAGTGTGTTACTGTGGCCAGTGTGTTACTGCGGTCAGTGTTACTGCGGTCAGTGTGTTACTGAGGTCAGTGTGTTACTGCGGTCAGTGTGTTACTGAGGTCAGTGTTTTACTGAGGTCAGTGTTTTACTGGGGTCAGTGTGTTCCTGCGGTCAGTGTTTTACTGGGGTCAGTGTGTTCCTGCGGTCAGTGTGTTCCTGCGGTCAGTGTGTTACTGGGGTCAGTGTGTTACTGAGGTCAGTGTGCTCCTGCGGTCAGTGTGTTCCTGCGGTCAGTGTTTTACTGGGCTCAGTGTGTTACTGAGGTCAGTGTGTTCCTGAGGTCAGTGTGTTCTTGCGGTCAGTGTGTTCCTGCGGTCAGTGTTTTACTGGGGTCAGTGTGTTCCTGCGGTCAGTGTGTTCCTGCGGTCAGTGTTTTACTGAGGTCAGTGTGTTCCTGCGGTCAGTGTTTTACTGAGGTCAGTGTGTTACTGCAGTCAGTTTTTACTGAGGTGAGTGTGTTCCTGCGGTCAGTGTGTTCCTGCGGTCAGTGTGTTACTGTGGCAAGTGTGTTACTGCGGTCAGTGTGTTACTGAGGTCAGTGTGTTACTGCGGTCAGTGTGTTACTGTGGCCAGTGTGTTACTGCGGTCAGTGTCTTACTGAGGTCAGTGTGTTCCTGCGGTCCGTGTGTTACTAGGGTCAGTGTGTCACTGCGGTCAGTTTTTACTGAGGTCAGTGTGTTTCTGCGGTCAGTGTGTTACTGTGGCCAGTGTGTTACTGCGGTCAGTGTGTTACTGCGGTCAGTGCGTTACTGCGGTCAGTGCGTTACTGAAGTCAGTGTGTTACTGCGGTCAGTGTGTTACTGAGGTCAGTGTGTTCCTGCGGTCAGTGTTTTACTGAGGTCAGTGTTTTACTGGGGTCAGTGTGTTACTGAGGTCAGTGTCTTACTGAGGTCAGTGTGTTCCTGCTGTCAGTGTGTTACTGTGGCCACTGTGTTACTGAGGTCAGTGTGTTACTGGGGTCAGTGTGTTCCTGCGGTCAGTGTGTTCCTGCGGTCAGTGTGTTACTGGGGTCAGTGTGTTACTGAGGTCAGTGTCCTACTGAGGTCAGTGTGTTCCTGCTGTCAGTGTGTTACTGTGGCCACTGTGTTACTGAGGTCAGTGTGTTACTGGGGTCAGTGTGTTCCTGTGGTCAGTGTTTTACTGAGGTGAGTGTGTTCCCGCGGTCAGTGTGTTCCTGCGGTCAGTGTTTTACTGAGGTCAGTGTGTTACTGGGGTCAGTGTGTTCCTGCGGTCAGTGTTTTACTGAGGTCAGTGTGTTCCTGCGGTCAGTGTGTTAGTGGGGTCAGTGTGTTACTGAGGTCAGTGTGTTACTGCAGTCAGTGTTTTACTGAGGTGAGTGTGTTCCTGCGGTCAGTGTGTTACTGTGGCCAGTGTGTTACTGCGGTCAGTGTGTTACTGAGGTCAGTGTGTTACTGAGGTCAGTGTGTTCCTGCGGTCAGTGTGTTACTAGGGTCAGTGTGTTACTGCGGTCAGTGTGTTCCTGCGGTCAGTGTTTTACTGAGGTCAGTGTTACTGGGGTCAGTGTGTTCCTGCGGTCAGTGTTTTACTGAGGTCAGTGTGTTCCTGCGGTCAGTGTGTTACTGTGGCCAGTGTGTTACTGAGGTCAGTGTGTTACTGAGGTCAGTGTGTTCCTGCGGTCAGTGTGTTACTGTGGTCAGTTTTTACTGAGGTCAGTGTGTTCCTGCGGTCAGTGTGTTACTGCGGTCAGTGTGTTACTGTGGCCAGTGTGTTACTGCGGTCAGTGTTACTGCGGTCAGTGTGTTACTGAGGTCAGTGTGTTACTGCGGTCAGTGTGTTACTGAGGTCAGTGTTTTACTGAGGTCAGTGTTTTACTGGGGTCAGTGTGTTCCTGCGGTCAGTGTGTTCCTGCGGTCAGTGTTTTACTGGGGTCAGTGTGTTCCTGCGGTCAGTGTGTTCCTGCGGTCAGTGTGTTACTGGGGTCAGTGTGTTACTGAGGTCAGTGTGCTCCTGCGGTCAGTGTGTTCCTGCGGTCAGTGTTTTACTGGGCTCAGTGTGTTACTGAGGTCAGTGTGTTCCTGAGGTCAGTGTGTTCCTGAGGTCAGTGTGTTCTTGCGGTCAGTGTGTTCCTGCGGTCAGTGTGTTCCTGCGGTCAGTGTTTTACTGAGGTCAGTGTGTTCCTGCGGTCAGTGTGTTCCTGCGGTCAGTGTTTTACTGAGGTCAGTGTGTTCCTGTGGTCAGTGTTTTACTGAGGTCAGTGTGTTACTGCAGTCAGTTTTTACTGAGGTGAGTGTGTTCCTGCGGTCAGTGTGTTCCTGCGGTCAGTGTGTTACTGTGGCAAGTGTGTTACTGCGGTCAGTGTGTTACTGAGGTCAGTGTGTTACTGCGGTCAGTGTGTTACTGTGGCCAGTGTGTTACTGCGGTCAGTGTCTTACTGAGGTCAGTGTGTTCCTGCGGTCCGTGTGTTACTAGGGTCAGTGTGTCACTGCGGTCAGTTTTTACTGAGGTCAGTGTGTTCCTGCGGTCAGTGTGTTACTGTGGCCAGTGTGTTACTGCGGTCAGTGTGTTACTGCGGTCAGTGCGTTACTGCGGTCAGTGCGTTACTGAAGTCAGTGTGTTACTGCGGTCAGTGTGTTACTGAGGTCAGTGTGTTCCTGCGGTCAGTGTTTTACTGAGGTCAGTGTTTTACTGGGGTCAGTGTGTTACTGAGGTCAGTGTCTTACTGGGGTCAGTGTGTTCCTGCGGTCAGTGTGTTCCTGCGGTCAGTGTTTTACTGAGGTCAGTGTGTTCCTGTGGTCAGTGTTTTACTGAGGTCAGTGTGTTACTGCAGTCAGTTTTTACTGAGGTGAGTGTGTTCCTGCGGTCAGTGTGTTCCTGCGGTCAGTGTGTTACTGTGGCAAGTGTGTTACTGCGGTCAGTGTGTTACTGAGGTCAGTGTGTTACTGCGGTCAGTGTGTTACTGTGGCCAGTGTGTTACTGCGGTCAGTGTCTTACTGAGGTCAGTGTGTTCCTGCGGTCCGTGTGTTACTAGGGTCAGTGTGTCACTGCGGTCAGTTTTTACTGAGGTCAGTGTGTTCCTGCGGTCAGTGTGTTACTGTGGCCAGTGTATTACTGCGGTCAGTGTGTTACTGCGGTCAGTGCGTTACTGCGGTCAGTGCGTTACTGAAGTCAGTGTGTTACTGCGGTCAGTGTGTTACTGAGGTCAGTGTGTTCCTGCGGTCAGTGTTTTACTGAGGTCAGTGTTTTACTGGGGTCAGTGTGTTACTGAGGTCAGTGTCTTACTGGGGTCAGTGTGTTCCTGCGGTCAGTGTTTTACTGAGGTCAGTGTTTTACTGGGGTCAGTGTGTTACTGAGGTCAGTGTGTTCCTGCTGTCAGTGTGTTACTGTGGCCACTGTGTTACTGAGGTCAGTGTGTTACTGGGGTCAGTGTGTTCCTGCGGTCAGTGTGTTACTGGGGTCAGTGTGTTACTGAGGTCAGTGTGCTCCTGCGGTCAGTGTGTTCCTGCGGTCAGTGTTTTACTGGGCTCAGTGTGTTACTGCGGTCAGTGTTTTACTGAGGTCAGTGTGTTACTGAGGTCAGTGTGTTACTGGGGTCAGTGTGTTACTGCGGTCAGTGTGTTACTGAGGTCAGTGTGTTACTGAGGTCAGTGTGTTCCTGCGGTCAGTGTGTTCCTGCGGTCAGTGTGTTCCTGCGGTCTGTGTTTTACTGGGGTCAGTGTGTTCCTGCGGTCAGTGTGTTCCTGCGGTCAGTGTTTTACTGAGGTCAGTGTGTTCCTGCGGTCAGTGTGTTCCTGCGGTCAGTGTTTTACTGAGGTCAGTGTGTTTCTGTGGTCAGTGTTTTACTGAGGTCAGTGTGTTCCAGCGGTCAGTGTGTTCCTGCGGTCAGTGTGTTACTGGGCTCAGTGTGTTACTGGGGTCAGTGTGTTCCTGCGGTCAGTGTTTTACTGAGGTCAGTGTGTTCCTGCGGTCAGTGTGTTACTGGGGTCAGTGTGTTACTGGGGTCAGTGTGGTCCTGCGGTCAGTGTTTTACTGAGGTCAGTGTGTTCCTGCGGTCAGTGTGTTACTGGGGTCAGTGTGTTACTGAGGTCAGTGTGTTACTGCAATCAGTTTTTACTGAGGTGAGTGTGTTCCTGCGGTCAGTGTTTTCCTGCGGTCAGTGTGTTACTGTGGCAAGTGTGTTACTGCGGTCAGTGTGTTACTGAGGTCAGTGTGTTCCTGCGGTCAGTGTGTTACTGCGGTCAGTGTGTTACTGCGGTCTGTGTGTTACTAGGGTCAGTGTGTTACGGCGGTCAGTTTTTACTGAGGTCATTGTGTTCCTGCGGTCAGTGTCTTACTGAGGTCAGTGTGTTCCTGCGGTCCGTGTGTTACTAGGGTCAGTGTGTTACTGCGGTCAGTTTTTACTGAGGTCAGTGTGTTCCTGCGGTCAGTGTGTTCCTGCGGTCAGTGTGTTACTGGGGTCAGTTTGTTACTGAGGTCAGTGTGCTCCTGCGGTCAGTGTGTTCCTGCGGTCAGTGTTTTACTGGGCTCAGTGTGTTACTGCGGTCAGTGTTTTACTGAGGTCAGTGTGTTACTGAGGTCAGTGTGTTACTGGGGTGAGTGTGTTCCTGCGGTCAGTGTGTTCCTGCCGTCAGTGTGTTACTGAGGTCAGTGTGTTCCTGCGGTCAGTGTGTTCCTGCGGTCAGTGTTTTACTGGGGTCTGTGTGTTCCTGCGGTCAGTGTTTTACTGAGGCCAGTGTGTTCCTGCGGTCAGTGTTTTACTGAGGTCAGTGTGTTCCTGTGGTCAGTGTTTTACTGAGGTCAGTGTGTTACTGCAGTCAGTTTTTACTGAGGTGAGTGTGTTCCTGCGGTCAGTGTGTTCCTGCGGTCAGTGTGTTCCTGTGGCAAGTGTGTTACTGCGGTCAGTGTCTTACTGAGGTCAGTGTGTTCCTGCGGTCCGTGTGTTACTAGGGTCAGTGTGTTACGGCGGTCAGTTTTTACTGAGGTCAGTGTGTTCCTGCGGTCAGTGTGTTACTGTGGCCAGTGTGTTACTGCGGTCAGTGTTACTGCGGTCAGTGTGTTACTGAGGTCAGTGTGTTACTGCGGTCAGTGTGTTACTGAGGTCAGTGTTTTACTGAGGTCAGTGTTTTACTGGGGTCAGTGTGTTCCTGCGGTCAGTGTGTTCCTGCAGTCAGTGTTTTACTGGGGTCAGTGTGTTCCTGCGGTCAGTGTGTTCCTGCGGTCAGTGTGTTACTGGGGTCAGTGTGTTACTGAGGTCAGTGTGCTCCTGCGGTCAGTGTGTTCCTGCGGTCAGTGTTTTACTGGGCTCAGTGTGTTACTGAGGTCAGTGTATTACTGGGGTGAGTGTGTTCTTGCGGTCAGTGTGTTCCTGCGGTCAGTGTGTTCCTGAGGTCAGTGTGTTCTTGCGGTCAGTGTGTTCCTGCGGTCAGTGTTTTACTGGGGTCAGTGTGTTCCTGCGGTCAGTGTGTTCCTGCGGTCAGTGTTTTACTGAGGTCAGTGTGTTCCTGCGGTCAGTGTGTTCCTGCGGTCAGTGTTTTACTGAGGTCAGTGTGTTCCTGTGGTCAGTGTTTTACTGAGGTCAGTGTGTTACTGCAGTCAGTTTTTAACTGAGGTGAGTGTGTTCCTGGGGTCAGTGTGTTACTGTGGCAAGTGTGTTACTGCGGTCAGTGTGTTACTGAGGTCAGTGTGTTACTGCGGTCAGTGTGTTACTGTGGCCAGTGTGTTACTGCGGTCAGTGTCTTACTGAGGTCAGTGTCTTACTGAGGTCAGTGTGTTCCTGCGGTCCGTGCGTTACTAGGGTCAGTGTGTCACTGCGGTCAGTTTTTACTGAGGTCAGTGTGTTCCTGCGGTCAGTGTGTTACTGTGGCCAGTGTGTTACTGCGGTCAGTGCGTTACTGAAGTCAGTGTGTTACTGCGGTCAGTGTGTTACTGAGGTCAGTGTGTTCCTGCGGTCAGTGCGTTACTGCGGTCAGTGCGTTACTGAAGTCAGTGTGTTACTGCGGTCAGTGCGTTACTGAAGTCAGTGTGTTACTGGGGTCAGTGCGTTACTGAAGTCAGTGTGTTACTGCGGTCAGTGTGTTACTGCGGTCAGTGCGTTACTGAAGTTAGTGTGTTACTGCGGTCAGTGCGTTACTGAAGTCAGTGTGTTACTGCGGTCAGTGTGTTACTGCGGTCAGTGCGTTACTGAAGTCAGTGTGTTACTGCGGTCAGTGTGTTACTGAGGTCAGTGTGTTCCTGCGGTCAGTGTTTTACTGAGGTCAGTGTTTTACTGGGGTCAGTGTGTTACTGAGGTCAGTGTCTTACTGAGGTCAGTGTGTTCCTGCTGTCAGTGTGTTACTGTGGCCACTGTGTTACTGAGGTCAGTGTGTTACTGGGGTCAGTGTGTTCCTGCGGTCAGTGTGTTACTGGGGTCAGTGTGTTACTGAGGTCAGTGTGCTCCTGCGGTCAGTGTGTTCCTGCGGTCAGTGTTTTACTGGGCTCAGTGTGTTACTGCGGTCAGTGTTTTACTGAGGTCAGTGTGTTACTGAGGTCAGTGTGTTACTGGGGTGAGTGTGTTCCTGCGGTCAGTGTGTTCCTGCGGTCAGTGTGTTACTGAGGTCAGTGTGTTACTGAGGTCAGTGTGTTCCTGCGGTCTGTGTTTTACTGGGGTCAGTGTGTTCCTGCGGTCAGTGTGTTCCTGCGGTCAGTGTTTTACTGAGGTCAGTGTGTTCCTGCGGTCAGTGTTTTACTGAGGTCAGTGTGTTCCCGCGGTCAGTGTGTTCCTGCGGTCAGTGTGTTACTGGGCTCAGTGTGTTACTGGGGTCAGTGTGTTCCTGCGGTCAGTGTTTTACTGAGGTCAGTGTGTTCCTGCGGTCAGTGTGTTACTGGGGTCAGTGTGTTACTGAGGTCAGTGTGTTACTGCAGTCAGTTTTTACTGAGGTGAGTGTGTTCCTGCGGTCAGTGTGTTCCTGCGGTCAGTGTGTTACTGTGGCAAGTGTGTTACTGCGGTCAGTGTGTTACTGAGGTCAGTGTGTTACTAGGGTCAGTGTGTTACGGCGGTCAGTTTTTACTGAGGTCAGTGTGTTCCTGCGGTCAGTGTCTTACTGAGGTCAGTGTGTTCCTGCGGTCCGTGTGTTACTAGGGTCAGTGTGTTACTGCGGTCAGTTTTTACTGAGGTCAGTGTGTTCCTGCGGTCAGTGTGTTCCTGCGGTCAGTGTGTTACTGGGGTCAGTTTGTTACTGAGGCCAGTGTGCTCCTGCGGTCAGTGTGTTCCTGCGGTCAGTGTTTTACTGGGCTCAGTGTGTTACTGCGGTCAGTGTTTAACTGAGGTCAGTGTGTTACTGAGGTCAGTGTGTTACTGGGGTGAGTGTGTTCCTGCGGTCAGTGTGTTCCTGCGGTCAGTGTGTTCCTGCGGTCAGTGTGTTCCTGCGGTCAGTGTTTTACTGGGGTCTGTGTGTTCCTGCAGTCAGTGTTTTACTGAGGTCAGTGTGTTCCTGCGGTCAGTGTTTTACTGAGGTCAGTGTGTTCCTGTGGTCAGTGTTTTACTGAGGTCAGTGTGTTACTGCAGTCAGTTTTTACTGAGGTGAGTGTGTTCCTGCGGTCAGTGTGTTCCTGCGGTCAGTGTGTTACTGTGGCAAGTGTGTTACTGCGGTCAGTGTGTTACTGAGGTCAGTGTGTTACTGCGGTCAGTGTGTTACTGTGGCCAGTGTGTTACTGCGGTCAGTGTCTTACTGAGGTCAGTGTGTTCCTGCGGTCCGTGTGTTACTAGGGTCAGTGTGTTACTGCGGTCAGTTTTTACTGAGGTCAGTGTGTTCCTGCGGTCAGTGTGTTACTGTGGCCAGTGTGTTACTGCGGTTAGTGTGTTACTGCGGTCAGTGTGTTACTGAGGTCAGTGTGTTACGGCGGTCAGTGTGTTACTGAGGTCAGTGTGTTCCTGCGGTCAGTGTTTTACTGAGGTCAGTGTTTTACTGGGGTCAGAGTGTTACTGAGGTCAGTGTCTTACTGAGGTCAGTGTGTTCCTGCGGTCAGTGTGTTACTGTGGCCAGTGTGTTACTGAGGTCAGTGTGTTACTGGGGTCAGTGTGTTCCTGCGGTCAGTGTGTTACTGGTGTCAGTGTGTTACTGAGGTCAGTGTGCTCCTGCGGTCAGTGTGTTCCTGCGGTCAGTGTTTTACTGGGCTCAGTGTGTTACTGTGGCCAGTGTGTTACTGCGGTCAGTGTGTTCCTGAGGTCAGTGTGTTCCTGCGGTCAGTGTGTTACTGAGGTCAGTCTGTTCCTGCGGTCAGTGTGTTACTGAGGTCAGTGTTTTACTGGGGTCAGTGTGTTACTGAGGTCAGTGTCTTACTGAGGTCAGTGTGTTACTGTGGCCAGTGTGTTTCTGCGGTCAGTGTGTTCCTGAGGTCAGTGTGTTCCTGCGGTCAGTGTGTTACTGAGGTCAGTCTGTTCCTGCGGTCAGTGTGTTACTGTGCCAGGTGATTTACTGCGGTCAGTGTGTTACTGAGGTCAGTGTGTTCCTGAGGTCAGTGTGTTCCTGCGGTCAGTGTGTTACTGAGGTCAGTGTGTTACTGAGGTCAGTGTGTTACTGTGGCCAGTGTGTTACTGCGGTCAGTGTGTTCCTGCGGTCAGTGTGTTACTGAGGTCAGTGTGTTCCTGCGGTCAGTGTGTTCCTGCGGTCAGTGTTTTACTGAGGTCAGTGTGTTACTGAGGTCAGTGTATTTCTGCGGTCAGTGTGTTACTGGGGTCAGTGTGTTACTGAGGTCAGTGTGTTACTGCGGTCAGTCTGTTACTGCGGTCAGTGTGTTACTGGTTTCAGTGTGTTCCTGCGTTCAGTGTGTTACTGCGGTTAGTTTGTTCCTGCGGTCAGTGTGTTACTGCGGTCAGTGTGTTACTGCCGTCAGTTTGTTACTGCGGTCAGTGTGTTCCTGCGGTCAGTGTTTACTGAGGTCAGTGTGTTACTGAGGTTAGTGCGTTTCTGTGGTCAGTGTGTTCCTGAGGTCAGTGTGTTCCTGAGGTCAGTGTGTTACTGGGGTCAGTGTGTTACTGAGGTCAGTGTGTTACTGCGGTCAGTCTGTTACTGGGGTCAGTGTGTTACTGGTTTCAGTGTGTTCCTGCGGTCAGTGTGTTACTGCGGTTAGTTTGTTCCTGCGGTCAGTGTGTTACTGCGGTCAGTGTGTTACTGCCGTCAGTTTGTTACTGCGGTCAGTGTGTTCCTGCGGTCAGTGTTTACTGAGGTCAGTGTGTTACTGAGGTTAGTGCGTTTCTGTGGTCAGTGTGTTCCTGAGGTCAGTGTGTTCCTGAGGTCAGTGTGTTTCTGTGGTCAGTGTGTTCCTGCGGTCAGTGTGTTACTGGGGTCAGTGTGTTACTGAGGTCAGTGTGTTACTGCAGTCAGTTTTTACTGAGGTGAGTGTGTTTCCGCGGTCAGTGTGTTCCTGCGGTCAGTGTGTTACTGTGGCAAGTGTGTTACTGCGGTCAGTGTGTTACTGAGGTCAGTGTGTTACTAGGGTCAGTGTGTTACGGCGGTCAGTTTTTACTGAGGTCAGTGTGTTCCTGCGGTCAGTGTCTTACTGAGGTCAGTGTGTTCCTGCGGTCCGTGTGTTACTAGGGTCAGTGTGTTACTGCGGTCAGTTTTTACTGAGGTCAGTGTGTTCCTGCGGTCAGTGTGTTCCTGCGGTCAGTGTGTTACTGGGGTCAGTTTGTTACTGAGGCCAGTGTGCTCCTGCGGTCAGTGTGTTCCTGCGGTCAGTGTTTTACTGGGCTCAGTGTGTTACTGCGGTCAGTGTTTAACTGAGGTCAGTGTGTTACTGAGGTCAGTGTGTTACTGGGGTGAGTGTGTTCCTGCGGTCAGTGTGTTCCTGCGGTCAGTGTGTTACTGAGGTCAGTGTGTTCCTGCGGTCAGTGTGTTCCTGCGGTCAGTGTTTTACTGGGGTCTGTGTGTTCCTGCAGTCAGTGTTTTACTGAGGTCAGTGTGTTCCTGCGGTCAGTGTTTTACTGAGGTCAGTGTGTTCCTGTGGTCAGTGTTTTACTGAGGTCAGTGTGTTACTGCAGTCAGTTTTTACTGAGGTGAGTGTGTTCCTGCGATCAGTGTGTTCCTGCGGTCAGTGTGTTACTGTGGCAAGTGTGTTACTGCGGTCAGTGTGTTACTGAGGTCAGTGTGTTACTGCGGTCAGTGTGTTACTGTGGCCAGTGTGTTACTGCGGTCAGTGTCTTACTGAGGTCAGTGTGTTCCTGCGGTCCGTGTGTTACTAGGGTCAGTGTGTTACTGCGGTCAGTTTTTACTGAGGTCAGTGTGTTCCTGCGGTCAGTGTGTTACTGTGGCCAGTGTGTTACTGCGGTTAGTGTGTTACTGCGGTCAGTGTGTTACTGAGGTCAGTGTGTTACGGCGGTCAGTGTGTTACTGAGGTCAGTGTGTTCCTGCGGTCAGTGTTTTACTGAGGTCAGTGTTTTACTGAGGTCAGTGTGTTACTGGGGTCAGTGTGTTCCTGCGGTCAGTGTGTTACTGGGGTCAGTGTGTTACTGAGGTCAGTGTGCTCCTGCGGTCAGTGTGTTCCTGCGGTCAGTGTTTTACTGGGCTCAGTGTGTTACTGTGGCCGGTGTGTTACTGCGGTCAGTGTGTTCCTGAGGTCAGTGTGTTCCTGCGGTCAGTGTGTTACTGAGGTCAGTCTGTTCCTGCGGTCAGTGTGTTACTGAGGTCAGTGTTTTACTGGGGTCAGTGTGTTACTGAGGTCAGTGTCTTACTGAGGTCAGTGTGTTACTGTGGCCAGTGTGTTTCTGCGGTCAGTGTGTTCCTGAGGTCAGTGTGTTCCTGCGGTCAGTGTGTTACTGAGGTCAGTCTGTTCCTGCGGTCAGTGTGTTACTGTGCCCAGTGATTTACTGCGGTCAGTGTGTTACTGAGGTCAGTGTGTTCCTGAGGTCAGTGTGTTCCTGCGGTCAGTGTGTTACTGAGGTCAGTGTGTTACTGAGGTCAGTGTGTTACTGTGGCCAGTGTGTTACTGCGGTCAGTGTGTTCCTGCGGTCAGTGTGTTACTGAGGTCAGTGTGTTCCTGCGGTCAGTGTGTTCCTGCGGTCAGTGTTTTACTGAGGTCAGTGTGTTACTGAGGTCAGTGTATTTCTGCGGTCAGTGTGTTACTGGGGTCAGTGTGTTACTGAGGTCAGTGTGTTACTGCGGTCAGTCTGTTACTGGGGTCAGTGTGTTACTGGTTTCAGTGTGTTCCTGCGTTCAGTGTGTTACTGCGGTTAGTTTGTTCCTGCGGTCAGTGTGTTACTGCGGTCAGTGTGTTACTGCCGTCAGTTTGTTACTGCTGTCAGTGTGTTCCTGCGGTCAGTGTTTACTGAGGTCAGTGTGTTACTGAGGTTAGTGCGTTTCTGTGGTCAGTGTGTTCCTGAGGTCAGTGTGTTCCTGAGGTCAGTGTGTTACTGGGGTCAGTGTGTTACTGAGGTCAGTGTGTTACTGCGGTCAGTCTGTTACTGGGGTCAGTGTGTTACTGGTTTCAGTGTGTTCCTGCGGTCAGTGTGTTACTGCGGTTAGTTTGTTCCTGCGGTCAGTGTGTTACTGCGGTCAGTGTGTTACTGCCGTCAGTTTGTTACTGCGGTCAGTGTGTTCCTGCGGTCAGTGTTTACTGAGGTCAGTGTGTTACTGAGGTTAGTGCGTTTCTGTGGTCAGTGTGTTCCTGAGGTCAGTGTGTTCCTGAGGTCAGTGTGTTTCTGTGGTCAGTGTGTTCCTGAGGACAGTGTGTTACTGAGGTTAGTGTGTTTCTGTGGTCAGTGTGTTCCTGCGGTCAGTGTGTTCCTGAGGTCAGTGTGTTACTGAGGTTAGTGTGTTTCTGTGGTCAGTGTGTTCCTGCGGTCAGTGTGTTCCTGAGGTCAGTGTGTTACTGAGGTTAGTGTGTTTCTGTGGTCAGTGTGTTCCTGAGGTCAGTGTGTTCCTGAGGTCAGGGTGTTCCTGAGGTCAGTGTGTTTCTGTGGTCAGTGTGTTCCTGAGGTCAGTGTGTTACTGAGGTTAGTGTGTTTCTGTGGTCAGTGTGTTCCTGCGGTCAGTGTGTTCCTGAGGACAGTGTGTTACTGAGGTCAGTGTGTTCCTGAGGTCAGTGTGTTACTGAGGTTAGTGTGTTTCTGTGGTCAGTGTGTTCCTGAGGTCAGTGTGTTCCTGCGGTCAGTGTGTTACTGTGGCCAGTGTGTTACTGCGGTCAGTTTGTTACTGCGATCAGTGTGTTACTGCGGTCAGTGTGTTCCTGAGGTCAGTGTGTTACTGTGGTCAGTGTGTTCCTGCGGTCAGTGTGTTACTGCGGTCCGTGTGTTACTAGGGTCAGTGTGTTACTGCGGTCAGTGCGTTACTGAAGTTAGTGTGTTACTGCGGTCAGTGCGTTACTGAAGTCAGTGTGTTACTGCGGTCAGTGTGTTACTGCGGTCAGTGCGTTACTGAAGTCAGTGTGTTACTGCGGTCAGTGTGTTACTGAGGTCAGTGTGTTCCTGCGGTCAGTGTTTTACTGAGGTCAGTGTTTTACTGGGGTCAGTGTGTTACTGAGGTCAGTGTCTTACTGAGGTCAGTGTGTTCCTGCTGTCAGTGTGTTACTGTGGCCACTGTGTTACTGAGGTCAGTGTGTTACTGGGGTCAGTGTGTTCCTGCGGTCAGTGTGTTACTGGGGTCAGTGTGTTACTGAGGTCAGTGTGCTCCTGCGGTCAGTGTGTTCCTGCGGTCAGTGTTTTACTGGGCTCAGTGTGTTACTGCGGTCAGTGTTTTACTGAGGTCAGTGTGTTACTGAGGTCAGTGTGTTACTGGGGTGAGTGTGTTCCTGCGGTCAGTGTGTTCCTGCGGTCAGTGTGTTACTGAGGTCAGTGTGTTACTGAGGTCAGTGTGTTCCTGCGGTCTGTGTTTTACTGGGGTCAGTGTGTTCCTGCGGTCAGTGTGTTCCTGCGGTCAGTGTTTTACTGAGGTCAGTGTGTTCCTGCGGTCAGTGTTTTACTGAGGTCAGTGTGTTCCCGCGGTCAGTGTGTTCCTGCGGTCAGTGTGTTACTGGGCTCAGTGTGTTACTGGGGTCAGTGTGTTCCTGCGGTCAGTGTTTTACTGAGGTCAGTGTGTTCCTGCGGTCAGTGTGTTACTGGGGTCAGTGTGTTACTGAGGTCAGTGTGTTACTGCAGTCAGTTTTTACTGAGGTGAGTGTGTTCCTGCGGTCAGTGTGTTCCTGCGGTCAGTGTGTTACTGTGGCAAGTGTGTTACTGCGGTCAGTGTGTTACTGAGGTCAGTGTGTTACTAGGGTCAGTGTGTTACGGCGGTCAGTTTTTACTGAGGTCAGTGTGTTCCTGCGGTCAGTGTCTTACTGAGGTCAGTGTGTTCCTGCGGTCCGTGTGTTACTAGGGTCAGTGTGTTACTGCGGTCAGTTTTTACTGAGGTCAGTGTGTTCCTGCGGTCAGTGTGTTCCTGCGGTCAGTGTGTTACTGGGGTCAGTTTGTTACTGAGGCCAGTGTGCTCCTGCGGTCAGTGTGTTCCTGCGGTCAGTGTTTTACTGGGCTCAGTGTGTTACTGCGGTCAGTGTTTAACTGAGGTCAGTGTGTTACTGAGGTCAGTGTGTTACTGGGGTGAGTGTGTTCCTGCGGTCAGTGTGTTCCTGCGGTCAGTGTGTTACTGAGGTCAGTGTGTTCCTGCGGTCAGTGTGTTCCTGCGGTCAGTGTTTTACTGGGGTCTGTGTGTTCCTGCAGTCAGTGTTTTACTGAGGTCAGTGTGTTCCTGCGGTCAGTGTTTTACTGAGGTCAGTGTGTTCCTGTGGTCAGTGTTTTACTGAGGTCAGTGTGTTACTGCAGTCAGTTTTTACTGAGGTGAGTGTGTTCCTGCGGTCAGTGTGTTCCTGCGGTCAGTGTGTTACTGTGGCAAGTGTGTTACTGCGGTCAGTGTGTTACTGAGGTCAGTGTGTTACTGCGGTCAGTGTGTTACTGTGGCCAGTGTGTTACTGCGGTCAGTGTCTTACTGAGGTCAGTGTGTTCCTGCGGTCCGTGTGTTACTAGGGTCAGTGTGTTACTGCGGTCAGTTTTTACTGAGGTCAGTGTGTTCCTGCGGTCAGTGTGTTACTGTGGCCAGTGTGTTACTGCGGTTAGTGTGTTACTGCGGTCAGTGTGTTACTGAGGTCAGTGTGTTACGGCGGTCAGTGTGTTACTGAGGTCAGTGTGTTCCTGCGGTCAGTGTTTTACTGAGGTCAGTGTTTTACTGGGGTCAGAGTGTTACTGAGGTCAGTGTCTTACTGAGGTCAGTGTGTTCCTGCGGTCAGTGTGTTACTGTGGCCAGTGTGTTACTGAGGTCAGTGTGTTACTGGGGTCAGTGTGTTCCTGCGGTCAGTGTGTTACTGGTGTCAGTGTGTTACTGAGGTCAGTGTGCTCCTGCGGTCAGTGTGTTCCTGCGGTCAGTGTTTTACTGGGCTCAGTGTGTTACTGTGGCCAGTGTGTTACTGCGGTCAGTGTGTTCCTGAGGTCAGTGTGTTCCTGCGGTCAGTGTGTTACTGAGGTCAGTCTGTTCCTGCGGTCAGTGTGTTACTGAGGTCAGTGTTTTACTGGGGTCAGTGTGTTACTGAGGTCAGTGTCTTACTGAGGTCAGTGTGTTACTGTGGCCAGTGTGTTTCTGCGGTCAGTGTGTTCCTGAGGTCAGTGTGTTCCTGCGGTCAGTGTGTTACTGAGGTCAGTCTGTTCCTGCGGTCAGTGTGTTACTGTGCCCAGTGATTTACTGCGGTCAGTGTGTTACTGAGGTCAGTGTGTTCCTGAGGTCAGTGTGTTCCTGCGGTCAGTGTGTTACTGAGGTCAGTGTGTTACTGAGGTCAGTGTGTTACTGTGGCCAGTGTGTTACTGCAGTCAGTGTGTTCCTGCGGTCAGTGTGTTACTGAGGTCAGTGTGTTCCTGCGGTCAGTGTGTTCCTGCGGTCAGTGTTTTACTGAGGTCAGTGTGTTACTGAGGTCAGTGTATTTCTGCGGTCAGTGTGTTACTGGGGTCAGTGTGTTACTGAGGTCAGTGTGTTACTGCGGTCAGTCTGTTACTGCGGTCAGTGTGTTACTGGTTTCAGTGTGTTCCTGCGTTCAGTGTGTTACTGCGGTTAGTTTGTTCCTGCGGTCAGTGTGTTACTGCGGTCAGTGTGTTACTGCCGTCAGTTTGTTACTGCGGTCAGTGTGTTCCTGCGGTCAGTGTTTACTGAGGTCAGTGTGTTACTGAGGTTAGTGCGTTTCTGTGGTCAGTGTGTTCCTGAGGTCAGTGTGTTCCTGAGGTCAGTGTGTTACTGGGGTCAGTGTGTTACTGAGGTCAGTGTGTTACTGCGGTCAGTCTGTTACTGGGGTCAGTGTGTTACTGGTTTCAGTGTGTTCCTGCGGTCAGTGTGTTACTGCGGTTAGTTTGTTCCTGCGGTCAGTGTGTTACTGCGGTCAGTGTGTTACTGCCGTCAGTTTGTTACTGCGGTCAGTGTGTTCCTGCGGTCAGTGTTTACTGAGGTCAGTGTGTTACTGAGGTTAGTGCGTTTCTGTGGTCAGTGTGTTCCTGAGGTCAGTGTGTTCCTGAGGTCAGTGTGTTTCTGTGGTCAGTGTGTTCCTGCGGTCAGTGTGTTACTGGGGTCAGTGTGTTACTGAGGTCAGTGTGTTACTGCAGTCAGTTTTTACTGAGGTGAGTGTGTTTCCGCGGTCAGTGTGTTCCTGCGGTCAGTGTGTTACTGTGGCAAGTGTGTTACTGCGGTCAGTGTGTTACTGAGGTCAGTGTGTTACTAGGGTCAGTGTGTTACGGCGGTCAGTTTTTACTGAGGTCAGTGTGTTCCTGCGGTCAGTGTCTTACTGAGGTCAGTGTGTTCCTGCGGTCCGTGTGTTACTAGGGTCAGTGTGTTACTGCGGTCAGTTTTTACTGAGGTCAGTGTGTTCCTGCGGTCAGTGTGTTCCTGCGGTCAGTGTGTTACTGGGGTCAGTTTGTTACTGAGGCCAGTGTGCTCCTGCGGTCAGTGTGTTCCTGCGGTCAGTGTTTTACTGGGCTCAGTGTGTTACTGCGGTCAGTGTTTAACTGAGGTCAGTGTGTTACTGAGGTCAGTGTGTTACTGGGGTGAGTGTGTTCCTGCGGTCAGTGTGTTCCTGCGGTCAGTGTGTTACTGAGGTCAGTGTGTTCCTGCGGTCAGTGTGTTCCTGCGGTCAGTGTTTTACTGGGGTCTGTGTGTTCCTGCAGTCAGTGTTTTACTGAGGTCAGTGTGTTCCTGCGGTCAGTGTTTTACTGAGGTCAGTGTGTTCCTGTGGTCAGTGTTTTACTGAGGTCAGTGTGTTACTGCAGTCAGTTTTTACTGAGGTGAGTGTGTTCCTGCGATCAGTGTGTTCCTGCGGTCAGTGTGTTACTGTGGCAAGTGTGTTACTGCGGTCAGTGTGTTACTGAGGTCAGTGTGTTACTGCGGTCAGTGTGTTACTGTGGCCAGTGTGTTACTGCGGTCAGTGTCTTACTGAGGTCAGTGTGTTCCTGCGGTCCGTGTGTTACTAGGGTCAGTGTGTTACTGCGGTCAGTTTTTACTGAGGTCAGTGTGTTCCTGCGGTCAGTGTGTTACTGTGGCCAGTGTGTTACTGCGGTTAGTGTGTTACTGCGGTCAGTGTGTTACTGAGGTCAGTGTGTTACGGCGGTCAGTGTGTTACTGAGGTCAGTGTGTTCCTGCGGTCAGTGTTTTACTGAGGTCAGTGTTTTACTGAGGTCAGTGTGTTACTGGGGTCAGTGTGTTCCTGCGGTCAGTGTGTTACTGGGGTCAGTGTGTTACTGAGGTCAGTGTGCTCCTGCGGTCAGTGTGTTCCTGCGGTCAGTGTTTTACTGGGCTCAGTGTGTTACTGTGGCCAGTGTGTTACTGCGGTCAGTGTGTTCCTGAGGTCAGTGTGTTCCTGCGGTCAGTGTGTTACTGAGGTCAGTCTGTTCCTGCGGTCAGTGTGTTACTGAGGTCAGTGTTTTACTGGGGTCAGTGTGTTACTGAGGTCAGTGTCTTACTGAGGTCAGTGTGTTACTGTGGCCAGTGTGTTTCTGCGGTCAGTGTGTTCCTGAGGTCAGTGTGTTCCTGCGGTCAGTGTGTTACTGAGGTCAGTCTGTTCCTGCGGTCAGTGTGTTACTGTGCCCAGTGATTTACTGCGGTCAGTGTGTTACTGAGGTCAGTGTGTTCCTGAGGTCAGTGTGTTCCTGCGGTCAGTGTGTTACTGAGGTCAGTGTGTTACTGAGGTCAGTGTGTTACTGTGGCCAGTGTGTTACTGCGGTCAGTGTGTTCCTGCGGTCAGTGTGTTACTGAGGTCAGTGTGTTCCTGCGGTCAGTGTGTTCCTGCGGTCAGTGTTTTACTGAGGTCAGTGTGTTACTGAGGTCAGTGTATTTCTGCGGTCAGTGTGTTACTGGGGTCAGTGTGTTACTGAGGTCAGTGTGTTACTGCGGTCAGTCTGTTACTGGGGTCAGTGTGTTACTGGTTTCAGTGTGTTCCTGCGTTCAGTGTGTTACTGCGGTTAGTTTGTTCCTGCGGTCAGTGTGTTACTGCGGTCAGTGTGTTACTGCCGTCAGTTTGTTACTGCTGTCAGTGTGTTCCTGCGGTCAGTGTTTACTGAGGTCAGTGTGTTACTGAGGTTAGTGCGTTTCTGTGGTCAGTGTGTTCCTGAGGTCAGTGTGTTCCTGAGGTCAGTGTGTTACTGGGGTCAGTGTGTTACTGAGGTCAGTGTGTTACTGCGGTCAGTCTGTTACTGGGGTCAGTGTGTTACTGGTTTCAGTGTGTTCCTGCGGTCAGTGTGTTACTGCGGTTAGTTTGTTCCTGCGGTCAGTGTGTTACTGCGGTCAGTGTGTTACTGCCGTCAGTTTGTTACTGCGGTCAGTGTGTTCCTGCGGTCAGTGTTTACTGAGGTCAGTGTGTTACTGAGGTTAGTGCGTTTCTGTGGTCAGTGTGTTCCTGAGGTCAGTGTGTTCCTGAGGTCAGTGTGTTTCTGTGGTAAGTGTGTTCCTGAGGACAGTGTGTTACTGAGGTTAGTGTGTTTCTGTGGTCAGTGTGTTCCTGCGGTCAGTGTGTTCCTGAGGTCAGTGTGTTACTGAGGTTAGTGTGTTTCTGTGGTCAGTGTGTTCCTGCGGTCAGTGTGTTCCTGAGGTCAGTGTGTTACTGAGGTTAGTGTGTTTCTGTGGTCAGTGTGTTCCTGAGGTCAGTGTGTTCCTGAGGTCAGGGTGTTCCTGAGGTCAGTGTGTTTCTGTGGTCAGTGTGTTCCTGAGGTCAGTGTGTTACTGAGGTTAGTGTGTTTCTGTGGTCAGTGTGTTCCTGCGGTCAGTGTGTTCCTGAGGACAGTGTGTTACTGAGGTCAGTGTGTTCCTGAGGTCAGTGTGTTACTGAGGTTAGTGTGTTTCTGTGGTCAGTGTGTTCCTGAGGTCAGTGTGTTCCTGCGGTCAGTGTGTTACTGTGGCCAGTGTGTTACTGCGGTCAGTTTGTTACTGCGATCAGTGTGTTACTGCGGTCAGTGTGTTCCTGAGGTCAGTGTGTTACTGTGGTCAGTGTGTTCCTGCGGTCAGTGTGTTACTGCCGCCAGTGTGTTCCTGAGGTCAGTGTGTTCCTGAGGTCAGTGTGTTCCTGCGGTCAGTGTGTTACTGCGGCCAGTGTTTTACTGCGGTCAGTTTGTTACTGCGGTCTGTGTGTTCCTGAGGTCAGTGTGTTACTGTGGCCAGTGTGTTACTGGGGTCAGTGTTTTACTGCGGTCAGTGTGTTCCTGCGGTCAGTGTTTTACTGCGGTCAGTGTGTTACTGTGGCCAGTGTGTTATTGTGGCCAGTGTGTTACTGAGGTCAGTGTGTTCCTGCGGACAGTGTGTTACTGTGGCCAGTGTGTTCCTGAGGTCAGTGTGTTACTGCGGTCAGTGTGTTACTGCGGTCAGTTTGTTACTGCAGTCTGTGTGTTACTGCCGTCAGTTTGTTACTGCGGTCAGTGTGTTCCTGCGGTCAGTGTGTTACTGAGGTCAGTGTGTTACTGAGGTCAGTGTGTTCCTGCGGTCAGTGTGTTACTGCGGTCAGTTTGTTACTGCAGTCAGTGTGTTACTGCCGTCAGTTTCTTACTGCGGTCAGTGTGTTCCTGCGGTCAGTGTGTTACTGAGGTCAGTGTGTTCCTGCGGTCAGTGTGTTACTGCGGTCAGTGTGTTACTTTGGCCAGTGTGTTACTGAGGTCAGTGTGTTCCTGCGGTCAGTGTGTTCCTGCGGTCAGTGTGTTACTGTGGCCAGTGTGTTATTGTGGCCAGTGTGTTACTGAGGTCAGTGTGTTCCTGCGGACAGTGTGTTACTGTGGCCAGTGTGTTCCTGAGGTCAGTGTGTTACTGCGGTCAGTGTGTTCCTGCGGTTAGTTTGTTACTGCGGTTAGTTTGTTCCTGCGGTCAGTGTGTTACTGAGGTCAGTGTGTTCCTGCGGTCAGTGTGTTACTGCGGTCAGTTTGTTACTGCAGTCAGTGTGTTACTGCCGTCAGTTTGTTACTGCGGTCAGTGTGTTCCTGCGGTCAGTGTGTTACTGAGGTCAGTGTGTTCCTGCGGTCAGTGTGTTACTGCGGTCAGTGTGTTACTTTGGCCAGTGTGTTACTGAGGTCAGTGTGTTCCTGCGGTCAGTGTGTTACTGTGGCCAGTGTGTTACTGTGGCCAGTGTGTTACTGAGGTCAGTGTGTTCCTGCGGTCAGTGTGTTACTGTGGCCAGTGTGTTCCTGAGGTCAGTGTGTTACTGCGGTCAGTGTGTTACTGCGGTCAGTTTGTTACTGTGGTTAGTTTGTTACTGCGGTTAGTTTGTTACTGCGGTCAGTGTGTTCCTGCGGTCAGTGTGTTCCTGCGGTCAGTTTGTTACTGCGGTCAGTGTGTTCCTGCGGTCAGTGTGTTACTGCGGCAGTTTGTTACTGCGGTCAGTTTGTTACTGCAGTTAGTTTGATACTGCGGTCAGTGTGTTACTGCGGTCAGTGTGTTCCTGCGGTCAGTGTGTTCCTGCGGTCAGTGTGTTACTGCGGCAGTTTGTTACTGCGGTCAGTTTGTTACTGCGGTTAGTTTGTTACTGTGGCCAGTGTGTTACTGCGGCCAGTGTGTTACTGAGGTCAGTGTGTTCCTGCGGTCAGTGTGTTACTGTGGCCAGTGTGTTACTGCGGTCAGTGTGTTACTGTGGCCAGTGTGTTACTGAGGTCAGTGTTTTCCTGAGGTCAGTGTGTTACTGCGGTCAGTTTGTTACTGCGGCCAGTGTGTTACTGAGGTCAGTGTGTTCCTGCGGTCAGTGTGTTACTGTGGCCAGTGTGTTACTGCGGTCAGTGTGTTACTGAGGTCAGTGTGTTCCTGCGGTCAGTGTGTTACTGTGGCCAGTGTGTTACTGCGGTCAGTGTGTTACTGTGGCCAGTGTGTTACTGAGGTCAGTGTTTTCCTGAGGTCAGTGTGTTACTGCGGTCAGTTTGTTACTGCGGCAGTTTGTTACTGCGGTCAGTTTGTTACTGCAGTTAGTTTGTTACTGCGGTCAGTGTGTTACTGCGGTCAGTGTGTTCCTGCGGTCAGTGTGTTACTGCGGCAGTTTGTTACTGCGGTCAGTTTGTTACTGCGGTTAGTTTGTTACTGTGGCCAGTGTGTTACTGCGGCCAGTGTGTTACTGAGGTCAGTGTGTTCCTGCGGTCAGTGTGTTACTGTGGCCAGTGTGTTACTGCGGTCAGTGTGTTACTGTGGCCAGTGTGTTACTGAGGTCAGTGTTTTCCTGAGGTCAGTGTGTTACTGCGGTCAGTGCGTTCCTGCGGTCAGTGTGTTCCTGAGGTCAGTGTGTTACTGTGGCCAGTGTGTTACTGCGGTCAGTGTGTTACTGTGGCCAGTGTGTTACTGAGGTCAGTGTTTTCCTGAGGTCAGTGTGTTACTGCGGTCAGTGCGTTCCTGCGGTCAGTGTGTTCCTGAGGTCAGTGTGTTACTGCGGTCAGTGTGTTACTGTGGTTCATTTGTTACTGCGGTTAGTTTGTTACTGCGGTCAGTGTGTTACTGGGGTCAGTTTGTTACTGGGGTCAGTTTGTTACTGCGGTTAGTTTGTTACTGCGGTCAGTGTGTTACTGGGGTCAGTTTGTTACTGCGGTCAGTTTGTTACTGTGGTTCATTTGTTAATGCGGTCAGTTTGTTACTGTGGTTAGTTTGTTCCTGTGGTCAGTGTGTTCCTGCGGTCAGTGTGTTACTGCGGTCAGTGTGTTACTGTGGTTAGTTTGTTACTGCGGTCAGTGTGTTACTGGGGTTAGTTTGTTACTGGGGTCAGTTTGTTACTGTGGTTCATTTGTTAATGCGGTCAGTTTGTTACTGTGGTTAGTTTGTTCCTGTGGTCAGTGTGTTCCTGCGGTCAGTGTGTTACTGGGGTCAGTTTGTTACTGTGGTTCATTTGTTAATGCGGTCAGTGTGTTACTGTGGTTAGTTTGTTACTGCGGTCAGTGTGTTACTGGGGTTAGTTTGTTACTGGGGTCAGTTTGTTACTGCGGTCAGTGTGTTACTGGGGTCAGTTTGTTACTGCGGTCAGTGTGTTACTGGGGTTAGTTTGTTACTGCGGTCAGTGTGTTACTGGGGTTAGTTTGTTACTGCGGTCAGTTTGTTACTGTGGTTAGTTTGTTACTGCGGTCAGTGTGTTCCTGTGGTCAGTGTGTTCCTGTGGTCAGTGTGTTACTGTGGTTAGTTTGTTCCTGTGGTTAGTTTGTTACTGCGGTCAGTGTGTTCCTGCGGTCAGTGTGTTGCTGCGGTCAGTGTGTTCCTGCGGTCAGTTTGTTACTGTGGTTAGTTTGTTACTGCGGTCAGTGTGTTCCTGCGGTCAGTGTGTTGCTGCGGTCAGTGTGTTACTGCGGTCAGTTTGTTACTGTGGTTAGTTTGTTACTGCGGTCAGTGTGTTCCTGCGGTCAGTGTGTTCCTGCGGTCAGTGTGTTGCTGCGGTCAGTGTGTTACTGCGGTCAGTTTGTTACTGTGGTTAGTTTGTTACTGCGGTCAGTGTGTTCCTGCGGTCAGTGTGTTCCTGCGGTCAGTGTGTTACTGCGGTCAGTTTGTTACTGTGGTTAGTTTGTTACTGCGGTCAGTGTGTTTCTGCGGTCAGTGTCTTCGTAAGGGAGGGACCCAGTCTCTCTGGCATCTTTTGATGAGAGTGCAGGGTGATGCGGGTTGCTGCTACATTTGACTGTCCTCGTGTCCGATTCCAATGTCTGACAAACAAATTGGAAGCAGTGACTGACCGGCTGCATTGCAGGGAACTTCAGCTGTTCTGCTGGACTCAGGACAGAATCGAGTGCACAGAAAGACTCCACCCCTGTTGCCCTTCTTGAAACTGCACAGCTGCTTGTCAGTTTGTTTCGAATTTGATGGAAGTTGACCGTCTCTTTTAAGAGCAAGCAACTTGACCCATAAAATAAACCTTTAGAAAAAGATTTGACTTTGAGCAGACCAGCAAATGGAGCAGTTTTTCATCAGTTGATATTGTTCCAGGATGAGGAAAAACATTTTTTCATGGGAGTGACAGGAACAGGTGAAGTTAGTGCTGGACCTGATTGTGTCGAATCGGTTAACGGACAGTCTCGAGTTTAGTTGAGATTGTTAAACTTGGCGGATACATTTTATTTGTACATTCAATGCACAAGTTTATTGGTCAGCACTCACCAAGCACAGCATCCTCTGGACAGGGATCATTGTCCAATCGCCTCAGGCACCTCTGCTCATTATTATTGTCACACACAAGAGCTGTGACAGTTCCCAGCCACCATCCTGTAGTAGAGGGGGCAAAAATCAAACAAGGTGTGCAGCAGTGAAGAAATCTCATCACGACCAACTCATCAGACTCAACAAAAACCCAAGTACAGTGGAAGTGAGCAATGGTGAGAATGGAGACTGATCTCTGAGCACGTTGAGCAGCTGCCTCAAGCAGAACACAGCCTTTGACACAGGTGAGAGCAAAACAATTCAGCCTGAGGGTCAGTCCCACTGGACCTTGGAACAACAGCAAACAGCTCACACAGCAAGAGCTACAGGACAGGCTGTAGCGAATCAGGCAATATCAGGATATCCTGCAACCTGGAAGATATCCCCATTACAACACCACCAACTAGCAGAATAGATAAAGGAGAACCAGTGGATGTGGTGTATTTGGATTTTCAGAAGGCTTTTGATAAGGTCCCACAAAGGAAGTTAGTAAGCAAAATTAGATCACATGGGATTGGGGGTAACATACTGGCATGGACTGAGATCTGGTTAATGGACAGAAACAGAGAGTAGGAATAAACGGGTCATTTGCAGGTTGGCAGGCTGCGACTAATCGGGTACTGTAGGGATCAGTGCTTGGGCCCCACAATCACAATCTATATCAATGATTTGAATGTGGGGACCAAATGTAATATTTTAATTTGCTGATGACACAAAACTAGGTGGGAATGTGTGTTGTGAGGAGGATGTAGAGGTTTCAAGGGGATTTAGACAGGCTCAGTGAGTGGGCAAGAGCATGGCAGATGGAATATAATTTGGAAAAATGTGAAGTTATCCACTTTGGTAGGAAAAACAAAAATGCAGAGTATTTCTTAAATGGGGAGTGATTGAGAAGTGCTAATGTCCAAAGGGACCTGGATGTCCTTGTTCATAAGTCACTGAAAACTAACATGCGGGTGCAGCAAACAAGTAGGAAGGCAAATGTTGGCCTTTATTGCAAGAGGATTTAATACAGTAGTAGAGAAGTCTTGCTGCAATTGAATAGCGCCTTGGTGAGACCACACCTGGAGTATTGTGTACAGTTTTGGTCTCCTTACCTAAGGAAGGATATTCTTGCCATAGAGGGAGTGCAACAGAGATTCACCAGACTGATCCCTGGGTTGGCAGGATTGTCCTATGACGAGAGATTGAGGAGACTGGGCCAATATTCTGTAGAGTTTAGAAGAATGAGGTGAGCTCATTGAAGCATACAAAATTCTTTAAGGGCTCGACTGGGTAGATGCAGGAAGGAGGTTTCCCCTGGCTCGGGCGGGGTGGGTCTAGAACCAGGGGACAGAGTCTCAGAATCAGGGGATAGGCCATTTAGGAGGAATTTTTTCACTCAGAGAGGGTGGTGAATTTTGGGAATTTTCTACCCCAGAGGGCTGTGAAGGTTCAGTCATTGAGTATATTCAACAAGTTCAATAGATTTCTAGATATTAAAGAGATCAAGGGATATAGGGGATAGCGTGGAGAAATGCATTGAGGTAGATGGTCAACCATGATCTAGTTGAATGAGGCAGCAGGCTCGAAGGGCGGAATGGCCTACCCTGCTCCTATTTCCTATGTTCCATCCACCCCCCTCAGGGCAGGATCCCCAACAATCCCCCCCACCCCCGCCCCCCCCAGCATAGCATCTCCCGGATGGCAGCACCATCTATGCTCGAGTCTCCAGACAGAACCCACATATTTGGACAATGGCTAGCAAATGTGAAGCCTGTCCGACCCCTCACTTCACCCCAAGTTACAGGAGGTGCCTGGGATATGGACATCGGGCAGAGAGTTGGTACACCAGGTGTTGGCCTGTCTCCTTGACCCTTCCAATGACATGACTGGAAGCTGGGGCAGGTGGGGCTGGGCAGAGACAGGGGCTGGGGGAGAGGGGCAGTGGGGGAAGAGAGGAGCAGTGGGGGAGAGGGGCTGGTGGAGAGAGGCAGTGGGGGCGAGGGGCTGGAGAAGGGCAGTGGGGGAGAGGGGCAATGGGGAAGAGGGGCAGTAAGGGAGAGGGGCTGGAGGAAAGGGGCAGTGGGGGAGAGGGGCTTGTGGAGAGAGGCAGTGGGGGAGAGGGGCTGGAGGAGAAGGGCAGTGGGGGAGAGGGGCAGTGGGGGAGAGAGGGGCAGTGGGGGTGAGAGGGGCAGTGGGGGAGAGAGGCTGGGGAGAGCGGACGGAGGAGAGTGGCAGTGGGGAGAGAGGGGCAGTGGGGGAGAGAGGGGCAGTGGGGGAGAGGGACAGTGGGGGAGAGGGGCTGGAGGAGAAGGGAAGTGGGGGAGAGGGGCAATGGGGAAGAGGAGCAGTAGGGGAGAGAGGGGCAGTGGGGGAGAGAGGGGCAGTGGGGAGAGAGGGGCAGTGGGGAGAGAGGGGCAGTGGGGGGAGGGAGAGGGGCAGTGGGGGAGAGAGGCTGGGGAGAGCGGACGGAGGAGAGGGGCAGTGGGGGAGAGAGGGGCAGTGGGGGAGAGGGGCTGGAGGAGAGGGGCAGTGGGGGAGAGGGGCTGGAGGAGGGCAGTGGGGGAGAGGGGCAATGGGGAAGAGGGGCAGCGGGGGAGAGAGGGGCAGTGGGGGAGAGAGGCTGGGGAGAGCGGACGGAGGAGAGGGGCAGTGGGGGAGAGAGGGGCAATGGGGGAGAGGGGCAGTGGGGGAGAGGGGCTGGAGGAGAGGGGCTGGAGGAAAGAGGGGCTGGAGGAAAGAGGGGCTGGAGGAGAAGGGCAGTGGGGGAGAGGGGCAATGGGGAAGAGGAGCAGTGGGGGAGAGAGGGGCAGTGGGGGAGAGAGGGGCAGTGGGGGAGAGTGGACGGAGGAGAGGGGCAGTGGGGGAGAGGGGGTGGAGGGGATGGGCTGGAGGAGAGGGGCTGGAGGAGAGGGGCAGTGCGGGAGAGGGGCTGGAGGAGAGGGGCAGTGCGGGAGAGGGGCTGGAGGAATGGGGCAGTGCGGGAGAGGGGCTGGAGGAATGTGGGCAGTGCGGGAGAGGGGCTGGAGGAGAAGGGCAGTGGGGGAGAGGGGCAATGGGGAAGAGGGGCAGTAGGGGAGAGGGGCTGGAGGAAAGGGGCAGTGGGGGAGAGGGGCTTGTGGAGAGAGGCAGTGGGGGAGAGGGGCTGGAGGAGAAGGGCAGTGGGGGAGAGGGGCAGTGGGGGAGAGAGGGGCAGTGGGGGTGAGAGGGGCAGTGGGGGAGAGAGGCTGGGGAGAGCGGACGGAGGAGAGGGGCAGTGGGGGAGAGAGGGGCAGTGGGGGAGAGGGGCTGGAGGAGAGGGGCAGTGGGGGAGAGGGGACGGAGGAGAGGGGCAGTGGGGGAGAGAGGGGCAGTGGGGGAGAGAGGGGCAGTGGGGGAGAAGGGCTGGAGGAGAGGGGCAGTGGGGGAGAGGGGCTGGAGGAGAAGGGCAGTGGGGCAGAGGGGCAATGGGGAAGAGGGGCAGCGGGGGAGAGAGGGGCAGTGGGGGAGAGAGGCTGGGGAGAGCGGACGGAGGAGAGGGGCAGTGGGGGAGAGAGGGGCAGTGGGGGAGAGGGGCTGGAGGAGAGTGGCAGTGGGGGAGAGGGGCAATGGGGAAGAGGGGCAGCGGGGGAGAGAGGGGCAGTGGGGGAGAGAGGCTGGGGAGAGCGGACGGAGGAGAGGGGCAGTGGGGGAGAGGGGCTGGAGGAGAGGGGCAGTGGGGGAGAGGGGCTGGAGGAGAAGGGCAGTGGGGGAGAGGGGCAATGGGGAAGAGGGGCAGCGGGGGAGAGAGGGGCAGCGGGGGAGAGAGGCTGGGGAGAGCGGACGGAGGAGAGGGGCAGTGGGGGAGAGAGGGGCAATGGGGGAGAGGGGCAGTGGGGGAGAGGGGCCGGAGGAGAGGGGCTGGAGGAAAGAGGGGCTGGAGGAGAAGGGCAGTGGGGGAGAGGGGCAATGGGGAAGAGGAGCAGTGGGGGAGAGAGGGGCAGTGGGGGAGAGAGGGGCAGTGGGGGAGAGAGGGGCAGTGGGGGAGAGTGGACGGAGGAGAGGGGCAGTGGGGGAGAGGGGGTGGAGGAGATGGGCTGGAGGAGAGGGGCTGGAGGAGAGGGGCAGTGCGGGAGAGGGGCTGGAGGAGAGGGGCAGTGCGGGGAGAGGGGCTGGAGGAGAAGGGCAGTGGGGGAGAGGGGCTGGAGGAATGGGGCAGTGCGGGAGAGGGGCTGGAGAAGGGCAGTGGGGGAGAGGGGCAATGGGGAAGAGGGGCAGTAGGGGAGAGGGGCTGGAGGAAAGGGGCAGTGGGGGAGAGGGGCTTGTGGAGAGAGGCAGTGGGGGAGAGGGGCTGGAGGAGAAGGGCAGTGGGGGAGAGGGGCAGTGGGGGAGAGAGGGGCAGTGGGGGTGAGAGGGGCAGTGGGGGAGAGAGGCTGGGGAGAGCGGACGGAGGAGAGGGGCAGTGGGGGAGAGAGGGGCAGTGGGGGAGAGGGGCTGGAGGAGAGGGGCAGTGGGGGAGAGGGGACGGAGGAGAGGGGCAGTGGGGGAGAGAGGGGGCAGTGGGGGAGAGAGGGGCAGTGGGGGAGAAGGGCTGGAGGAGAGGGGCAGTGGGGGAGAGGGGCTGGAGGAGAAGGGCAGTGGGGGAGAGGGGCAATGGGGAAGAGGAGCAGTAGGGGAGAGAGGGGCAGTGGGGGAGAGAGGGGCAGTGGGGGAGAGAGGGGCAGTGGGGGAGAGAGGCTGGGGAGAGCGGACGGAGGAGAGGGGCAGTGGGGGAGAGAGGGGCAGTGGGGGAGAGGGGCTGGAGGAGAGGGGCAGTGGGGGAGAGGGGCTGCAGGAGAAGGGCAGTGGGGGAGAGGGGCAATGGGGAAGAGGGGCAGCGGGGGAGAGAGGGGCAGTGGGGGAGAGAGGCTGGGGAGAGCGGACGGAGGAGAGGGGCAGTGGGGAAGAGAGGGGCAGTGGGGA
>NW_027141499.1:25000-102500 GCF_036365525.1 Heterodontus francisci | reverse complement strand
TTCCCTTCTCTGTCCTTGAGTGGGTCAACCCTTTCCCTGGTTACCCTCTTGCTCTTTATATATGTGTAAAAAGCCTTGGGATTTTCTTTATCCTGTTTGCCAATGACCTTTCATGACCCACTTTTAGCCCTCCTGACTCCTTGCTTAAGTTCCTTCCTACTGTCTTTATATTCCTCAAGGGATTCGTCTGTTCCTAGCCTTCCAGCCTTACAAATACTTCCTTTTTCCATTTGACTAGGCTCACAATATCCCGCGTTATCCAAGGTTCCCGAAACTTGCCATATTTATCCTTGTTCCTCACAGGAACATGTTGGTCCTGGATTCTAATCTCTCTCTCACCCTCTGTGTGTGACTCTCTCTCTCTGTCTCTCTCTGTCTCTCTCTCTGTCTCTCTCTCTGTCTCTCTCTCACCTTCTCTCTCTGTCTCTTTCTCATCATCTCTCTCTGTCCCTCTCTCTCTCTCTCTCTCTCCCCCTCTCTCCGTCTCTCTCTTTCTCCCTCTGTGTCTCTCTCTCTCTGTCTCTGTCTCCCTCTCTCTCTTTCTGTCTCTCTTTGGGTGGCGCAGTGGTTAGCACCGCAGCCTCACAGCTCCTGCCACCCGGGTTCGATTCCTGGTACTGCCTATGAAGAGTTTGCAGGTTCTCCCTATGACCGCGTGGTGTTTCTGCCGGGTGTGCTCCGGTTTCCTCCCACAGCCAAAGACTTGCAGGTTGATAGGTAAATTGGCCATTGTAAATTGCCCCTAGTGTAGGTAGGTGGTAGGAGAAAGGAGGGGATGTGGTAGGGGAATATGGGATTAATGTAGGATTAGTAGAAATGGCTGGTTGTAGGTCAGCACAGACTCGATGGGCCGAAGGGCCTGTTTCAGTGCAAGTATCTCTCTATGACTCTCCCTGTCTGTCTCTCTTTCTCTCACCCCTCTGTGTGTGCCTCTCTCTCTCTGTCCCTTTCTCATCTGTTTCTGTTTCTCTCTCTCCCTCTGTGAAACCCACTCCTCACAGCCCCCTTCCCGACCCTGCACCTGCAACTCCACCGGGACAGCAGAATCGCTGGGAGTCCCACCGCCCTCTTCCCTCTGTCCACACCTCCACCTCCTGCTAAGCCCCCCCCGAAAAAGCACTTCTCCCCCTGACAGGCCTGTTTTCCCTTGACGGCCTTGACCCCCCCCCCCCCCCCCCCCCCACCAGAGGGCTCCTCACGGGCGGAGAGAGAGAGGGAGGGGGCTGGGAAGGGGAGGGGACGCGGAGAGCGGGCCGAACCCTCGGGAGTTTGCGGAGCGCGAGGGATGGGCCGAGGGGGAGGGCGACGTTTCTGTCCCTCACTCTGGGGCCTCCTTGTTGCGTCCATCCTTCCGTCTCCCCCTTTGCCACCTCTATCCATCCTCCGGCCTGGGGCTGAGCACCCCACCTCCCCCACGCACACGCAAGGAAAGGCCCAGGCTCCAAAGACGGCCTAGTGTGGAGCTGGTTGGGGTGGAGTGGGTGGGTTTTGGGGGAGGATGGCGAAAGGCAGGTGGGCAAACACCCACTACCCTGCACCCGCCCCCACCCCCCCCTCCCATGCCCACTCCGGATCCGAACCCTCCGACGTCCCACTTCGCCTGTCGGAGGGCCCTCCGTTTCGATTCTCGGCCTACTCCTGGGTTCCCTTTGCGCCCACTCCCCATCCCGTGGTGGGGCCATGGGGGAGAGCGATCCCAGGGCACGAGGAGGGCGGTGCCAGCAAGGGGGTGAGGCGGAATGGCATGACTTTCCCGGCACAAATAAGCTCACAGCGTGAGAGAGAGAGAGAGAGAGAGAGCAGGTCCCCTTAATTAGGAGCAGGAAGCGCAAGGGATGTTTATCGATTGTTTTCAAGATACGAGAAACTGTTTGGAGTTTGATAAACCTCCTTGGGAATTAAAAATAAATTGCAAACACGCACAGCAAAAACAAAAATCGAGGAGATGGCCAACCAGTTGGCCTCCCCCGCCCTGCCCTGTCCTTTGATCTAGGCCCCGGTGCCAACTTAGGCTCCCTGCACCATAAAACGTCCGAGGGTGGGTCCCGGGAATGTTATGAAGCAAAATTTTGATCCGAGGCGGGGGAGGGGATATCAGGGAGCAAAAGATCAGTCAACGAGGTCAGGTCTAGGGAACGTCTTAAAGGAGGAGAGAGAGAGAGAGAGAGAGAGGTTCAGGGAGGGCGTTCCGGAGCTTGGGGCTCAGGGCACGATCGCCATGGCGGAGCGAATGGGAATCGAGTGGCGCTCGAGAGGCCGGGATTGGAGGAGGGCAGAGATCTCGGAGGGCGGCGGGGGCCTGGAGGAGGGTCCCGGAGATGGGGAGGAGGCGAGGGCTTCGGAAGCGAGGAGGAGACGGTGGCGGAGGTCGTGTGACGCGGCTCAGGTGCAGTGGACAGTTTTTCTTTGGGAAGGGATGGGGAGCCGGGGATACCGCGCGCGGAGAAGTACTCTTTCGAAGCAGAAGCGTGGCAGCAAATTTGCGCACAGCAAGATCCCACGCACACAAACGCACACGCACCCAGCAATGTGACAATCACCCCATTCACGTGTTCCAACATCCTCACCCCTGCCCAGGTTAAGCCAACGGTTGAATCGTCCCCCGGAGTTATTGATCTCCCTTTTAACACATACTCTCGCCCGCCAGTCTGCTGGCTTTGTTCCACTTTCAAAAGTAAATCCTTTATTCTACTTTCACCAGTGCATCTACATCCTTTTTTACAATATGGAGACCGGAACTGTACACAGTGCTCCGAGTGTGGTCTAACCGAGGGATATGGAGACCTGAACTGTACACAGTGCTCCGAGTGTGGTCTAACCGAGGGATATGGAGACCGGAACTGTACACAGTGCTCCGAGTGTGGTCTAACCGAGGGATACGGAGACCGGAACTGTACACAGTGCTCCGAGTGTGGTCTAACAGAGGGATACGGAGACCGGAACTGTGCACAGTGCTCCGAGTGTGGTCTAACCGAGGGATACGGAGACCGGAACTGTACACAGTGCTCCGAGTGTGGTCTAACCGTGGGATACGGAGACCGGAACTGTACACAATGCTCCGAGTGTGGTCTAACGGAGGGATATGGAGACCGGAACTGTACACAGTGCTCCGAGTGTGGTCTATCCGAGGGATATGGAGACTGGAACTGTACACAGTGCTCCGAGTGTGGTCTAACTGAGGGATATGGAGACCGGAACTGTACACAGTGCTCCGAGTGTGGTCTAACTGAGGGATATGGAGACCGGAACTGTACACAGTGCTCCGAGTGTGGTCTAACCGAGGGATACGGAGACCGGAACTGTACACAGTGCTCCGAGTGTGGTCTAACCGAGGGATACGGAGACCGGAACTGTACACAGTGCTCCGAGTGTGGTCTAACTGAGGGATACGGAGACCGGAACTGTACACAGTGCTCCGAGTGTGGTCTAACCGAGGGATACGGAGACCGGAACTGTACACAGTGCTCTGAGTGTGGTCTAACTGAGGGATATGGAGACCGGAACTGTACACAGTGCTCCGAGTGTGGTCTAACCGAGGGATATGGAGACCGGAACTGTACACAGTGCTCCGAGTGTGGTCTAACCGAGGGATATGGAGACCGGAACTGTACACAGTGCTCCGAGTGTGGTCTAACTGAGGGATATGGAGACCGGAACTGTACACAGTGCTCCGAGTGTGGTCTAACGGAGGGATACGGAGACCGGAACTGTGCACAGTGCTCCGAGTGTGGTCTAACCGAGGGATACGGAGACCGGAACTGTGCACAGTGCTCCGAGTGTGGTCTAACCGAGGGATACGGAGACCGGAACTGTACACAGTGCTCCGAGTGTCGAACGGGGGAGGCCGTTCAGGCCTTCGAACCTGTCCCTCCATTCCACTGATCTGTGACCCTCACTCCATATCCTCGCCTTTGCCCTCATGTCCCTCAATAACTCGGAACTATCGATCGAACATCAATTGCGGTTTGCGGGAGAGTTCCAAACGAATTTCACCCCTGAAAACCTGGGCCCTCCTTTTGAGACATTGGCCCCGTCGTCCGAGACTCCCCCAACCCAGCGGGTGCAGCTTCTCTCTCTCTGCCCCGGTCCAATCCCCCCTCATATCCTGAAAACACCTGAACATTCTTATTTCTAGGGAATACAACCCTTAGTTTTTGTGATCTCTCCTCGTAATTTAACACTTGGTGTCCCGTTTTCATTCTGGTAACTTGACACCGCACTCACTCCAAGACTGGTATCTCCTTCCGAAGGGGTGGTGCCCAGAACGGGCACACTTCATTTTTATGACTCGTTCCTGGGATGTGGCTGCCTCTGGCGAAGCCAGCATTTATTGCCCATCCCTAATTGCCCTTTAGAAGGCGGTGGTGAGCTGCCTTCTTCAATCGCTACAGTCCGTGTGGGGTAGGTGCACCCAGAGTGCGGTGAGGAAGGGAGTTCCAGGATTTTGACCCAGCGACAGTGAAGGAACGGCCGATATAGTTCCAAGTCAGGATGGTGTGCGACTTGGAGGGGAACTTGCGCTTGATGGTGTTCCCGTGTATTTGCTGCCCTTGTCCTTCTAGTTGGTGGAGGTCTCGGGTTTGGGCGGTGCTGTCGAAGGAGCCTTGGTAAGAGGGAGACTCACCGTCAGGGACCCCCGTTAAAGAGGGAGTCACATCGTCAGGGACCCCTGTTAAAGAGGGAGACTCACCGTCAGGGACTCCTGTTGAAGAGGGAGTCACATCGTCAGGGACCCCTGTTAAAGAGGGAGACTCACCGTCAGGGACTCCTGTTGAAGAGGGAGTCACATCGTCAGGGACTCCTGTTAAAGAGGGAGTCTCACCATCAGGGACCCCCGTTAAAAAGGGAGTCCCTCCGTCAGGGACCCCCGTTAAAGAGGGAGTCTCACAATCAGGGACCCCCGTTAAAAAGGGAGACTCACCGTCAGGGACCCCTGTTAAAGAGGGAGTCTCACCATCAGGGACCCCTGTTAAAGAGGGAGACTCACCGTCAGGGACTCCTGTTGAAGAGGGAGTCACATCGTCAGGGACTCCTGTTAAAGAGGGAGTCTCACCGTCAGGGACCACTGTTAAAGAGGGAGTCTCACCATCAGGGACCCCCATTAAAGAGGGAGTCTCACCATCAGGGACTACTGTTAAAGAGGGAGCCTCACCGTCAGGCACGCCTGTTAAACAGGGAGTCTCACCGTCAGGCACCCCTGTTAAAGAGGGAGTCTCACCGTCAGGGACTCCTGTTAAAGTGGGAGTCTCACCATCAGGGACCCCTGTTAAAGAGGGAGTCTCATCGTCAGGCACCCCTGTTAAACAGGGAGTCTCACCGTCAGGCACCCCTGTTAAACAGGGAGTCTCACCGTCAGGGACCCCTGTTAAAGAGGGAGTCTCCCCGTCAGGGACCCCTGTTAAAGAGGGAGTCTCACCGTCAGGCACCCCTGTTAAACAGGGAGTCTCACCGTCAGGCACCCCTGTTAAAGAGGGAGTCTCTCCCTCAGGGACCCCTGTTAAAGAGGGAGTCTCCCCGTCAGGGACCCCTGTTAAAGAGAGAGGCTCACCGTCAGGGACTCCTGTTAAAGAGGGAGTCTCACCGTCAGGGACCCCTGTTAAAGAGGGAGTCTCACCGTTAGGGACCCCTGTTAAAGAGAGAGTCTCACCATCAGGGACCCCTGTGAAACAGGGAGTCTCACCGTCAGGCACCCCTGTTAAAGAGGGAGTCTCATCATCAGGGACTCCTGTTAAAGAGGGAGTCTCACCATCAGGGACCCCTGTTAAAGAGGGAGTCTCACCATCAGGGACCCCTGTTAAAGAGGGAGTCTCACCGTCAGGGACCCCTGTTAAAGAGGGAGTCTCACCGTCAGGGACTCCTGTTAAAGAGGGAGTCTCACCGTCAGGGACCCCTGTTAAAGAGGGAGTCTCAACGTCAGGGACCCCTGTTAAAGAGGGAGTCTCTCCGTCAGGGACTCCTGTTAAAGAGGGAGTCTCACCGTCACGGACCCCTGTTATAGAGGGAGTCTCACCGTCAGGGACCCCTGTTAGAGAGTGAGTCTCCCCATCAGGGACTCCTGTTAAAGAGGGAGTCTCTCCGTCAGGGACTCCTGTTGTAGAGGGAGTCTCACTGTCAGGGACCCCTGTTAAAGAGGGAGTCTCACCATCAGGGACCCCTGTTAAAGAGGGAGTCTCACCGTCAGGGACCCCTGTTAGAACATAGAACATTACAGCGCAGTACAGGCCCTTCGGCCCTCGATGTTGCGCCGACCTGTGAAACCATCTGACCTACACTATTCCATTTTCATCCATATGTCTATCCAATGACCACTTAAATGCCCTTAAAGTTGGCGAGTCTACTACTGTTGCAGGCAGGGCGTTACACGCCCCTACTACTCTCTGAGTAAAGAAACTACCTCTCACATCTGTCCTATATCTATCACCCCTCAACTTAAAGCTATGTCCCCTCGTGTTTGCCATCACCATCCGAGGAAAAAGACTCTCACTATCCACCCTATCTAACCCTCTGATTACCTTTTTTGTCTCTATTAAGTCACCTCTCCTCCTCCTTCTCTCTAACGAAAACAACCTCAAGTCCCTCAGCCTTTCCTCGTAAGACCTTCCCTCCATACCAGGCAACATCCTAGTAAATCTCCTCTGCACCCTTTCCATAGCTTCCACATCCTTCCTATAATGCGGTGACCAGAACTGCACGCAATACTCCAGGTGCGGTCTCACCAGAGTTTTGTACAGCTGCAGCATGACCTCGTGGGTCCGAAACTCGACCCCCCTACTAATAAAAGCTAACACACCATATGCCTTCTTAACAGCCCTATTAACCTGGGTGGCAACTTTCAGGGATTTATGTACCTGGACACCAAGATCTCTCTGTTCATCTACACTACCAAGAATCTTCCCATTAGCCCAGTACTCTGCATTCCTGTTACTCCTTCCAAAGTGAATCACCTCACACTTTTCCGCATTAAACTCCATTTGCCATCTCTCAGCCCAGCTCTGCAGCCTATCTATGTCCCTCTGTACCCTACAACATCCTTCGGCACTATCCACAACTCCACCGACCTTAGTGTCATCCGCAAATTTACTAACCCACCCTTCTACACTCTCATCCAGGTCATTTATAAAAATGACAAACAGCAGTGGCCCCAAAACAGATCCTTGCGGTACACCACTAGTAACTAAACTCCAGGATGAACATTTGCCATCAACCACCACCCTCTGTCTTCTTTCAGCTAGCCAATTTCTGATCCAAAGCTCGAAATCACCTTCAATCCCATACTTCCGTATTTTCTGCAATAGCCTACCGTGGGGAACCTTATCAAATGCCTTACTGAAATCCATATACACCACATCCACTGCTTTACCCTCATCCACCTGTTTGGTCACCTTCTCGAAAAACTCAATAAGGTTTGTGAGGCACGACCTACCCTTCACAAAACCGTGCTGACTATCGCTAATGAACTTATTCTTTTCAAGATGATTATACATCCTGTCTCTTATAACCTTTTCCAACATTTTACCCACAACCGAAGTAAGGCTCACAGGTCTATAATTACCAGGGCTGTCTCTACTCCCCTTCTTGAACAAGGGGACAACATTTGCTATCCTCCAGTCTTCCGGCACTATTCCTGTCGACAATGACAACATAAAGATCAAGGACAAAGGCTCTGCAATCTCCTCCCTAGCTTCCCAGAGAATCCTAGGATAAATCCCATCTGGCCCAGGGGACTTATCTATTTTCACACTTTCCAAAATTGCTAACACCTCCTCCTTGTGAACCTCAATCCCATCTAGCCTAGTAGCCTGAATCTTAGTATTCACCTCGACAACATTTTCTTTCTCTACTGTAAATACTGACGAAAAATATTCATTTAACACTTCCCCTATCTCCTCTGATTCCACACACAACTTCCCACTACTATCCTTGATTGGCCCTAATCTAACTCTAGTCATTTTTTTATTCCTGATATACCTATAGAAAGCCTTAGGGTTTTCCCTGATCCTATCCGCCAATGACTTCTCGTGTCCTCTCCTTGCTCTTCTTAGCTCTCCCTTTAGATCCTTCCTGGCTAGCTTGTAACTCTCAAGCACCCTAACTGAGCCTTCACGTCTCATCCTAACATAAGCCTTCTTCTTCCTCTTGACAAGCGCTTCAACTTCTTTAGTAAACCACGGCTCCCTCGCTCGACAACTTCCTCCCTGCCTCACAGGTACATACTTATCAAGGACACGCAGTAGCTGCTCCTTGAATAAGCTCCACATTTCGATTGTGCCCATCCCCTGCAGTTTCCTTCCCCGTCCTATGCATCCTAAATCTTGCCTAATCGCATCATAATTTCCTTTCCCCCAGCTATAATTCTTGCCCTGCGGTATATACCTGTCCCTGCCCATCGCTAAGGTAAACCTAACCGAATTGTGATCACTATCACCAAAGTGCTCACCTACATCTAAATCAAACACCTGGCCGGGTTCATTACCCAGTACCAAATCCAATGTGGCATCGCCCCTGGTTGGCCTGTCTACATACTGTGTCAGAAAACCCTCCTGCACACACTGGACAAAAACAGACCCATCTAAAGTACTCGAACTATAGTATTTCCAGTCGATATTTGGAAAGTTAAAGTCCCCCATAACAACTACCCTGTTACTCTCGCCCCTGTTGAGAATCATCTTCGCTATCCTTTCCTCTACATCTCTGGAACTATTCGGAGGTCTATAAAAGACTCCCAACAGGGTGACCTCACCTCTCCTGTTTCTAACCTCGGCCCATACTACCTCAGTAGACGAGTCCTCAAACGTCCTTTCTGTCGCTGTAATACTCTCCTTGATTAACAATGCCACACCCCCCCACTCTTTTACCATCTTCTCTGTTCTTACTGAAACATCTAAATCCCGGAACCTGCAACATCCATTCCTGCCCCTGCTCTACCCATGTCTCCGAAATGGCCACTACATCAGGATCCCAGGTACCAACCCATGCTGCAAGCTCACCCACCTTATTCCTGATGCTCCTGGCGTTGAAGTAGACACACTTTAAACCAAGTTCTTGCTTGCCAGTGCCCTCTTGCGTCCTTGTAACCATATCCCTGACCTCACTACTCTCAACATCCTGTACACTGGAACTACAATTTAGGTTCCCATTCCCCTGCTGAATTAGTTTAAACCCCCCCGAAGAGCACTAGCAAATCTCCCCCCCAGGATATTGGTACCCCTCTGGTTCAGGTGAAGACCATCCTGTTTGTAGAGGTCCCACCTACCCCAGAAAGAGCCCCAATTATCCAGGAAACCAAAACCCTCCCTCCTACACCATCCCTGCAGCCACGTGTTCAACTCCTCTCTCTCCCTATTCCTCGCTTCGCTAGCACGTGGCACGGGCAACAACCCAGAGATAACAACTCTGTTTGTTCTCGCTCTAAGCTTCCACCCGAGCTCCCTGAATTTCTGCCTTAAATCCCCATCTCTCTTCCTACCTATGTCGTTGGTGCCTATGTGGACCACGACTTGGGGGTGCTCCCCCTCCCCCTTAAGGATCCCAAAAACACGATCCGAGACATCACGAACCCTGGCACCTGGAAGGCAACATACCAACCGTGAGTCTCTCTCGTTCCCACAGAACCTCCTATCTGTTCCCCCAACTATGGAGTCCCCAATGACTAATGCTCTGCTCCTCTTCCCCCTTCCCTTCTGAGCAACAGGGACAGACTCTGTGCCAGAGACCTGCACCCCATTGCTTACCCCTGGTAAGTCGTCCCCCCCAACAGTATCCAAAACGGTATACCTGTTGTTGAGGGAAACGGCCACAGGGGATCCCTGCACTGCCTGCTGGTTCCCTCTCCTTCCCCTGACGGTAACCCATCTACCTACTTCTTTTACCTGAGGTGTGACTACCTCCCCATAACTCCTCTCAATAACCCCCTCCGCCTCCCGAATGATCCGAAGTTCATCCAGCTCCAGCTCCAGTTCCCGAACGCGGTTCTCGAGGAGCTGGAGTTGGGTGCACTTCCCGCAGATGCAGTCAGCAGGGACACCCTTGGCGACCCCTACCTACCACATTCTGCAGGAGGAACATACAACTGCCTTAACCTCCATTCCCTCTATTCTAAATTCCCAACAAATCTACTGAAAAACCAAAAAAAAAGTCAAATCTTGTTAGGTTAGCAATCCAACAGACAGAACTTCTTAAATAAAAAGCTTACCTTATCAACACACCAGAGTCCTTTTTTTTTGGTTAGAGGAGCAGGATGGGTGGGAGAAACTACCCAAGTAGTGTTTCGGGTAAAGCAACCGCCCAAATATGTAACCTCACTTACCCAGCAGTCCCCTGGTCCGCCGAAACAAAAGGTCATTAACTTTAACTTCAAACTGAAATTGAACTCTCAGCTGTTAGCTCACTCGCACTATTAGCTCCCGAAAAAAGCCGCTGTTAAAGTGAGAGTCTCACCGTCAGGGACCCCTGTTATAGAGGGAGTCTCACCGTCAGGGGCTTCTGTTATAGAGGGAGTCTCACCGTCAGGGACTTCTGTTAAAGAGGGAGTCTCACCGTCAGGGACCCCTGTTATAGAGGGAGTCTCACCGTCAGGGACCCCTGTTAAAGAGGGAGTCTCACTGTCAGGAACCCCTGTTAAAGAGGGAGTCTCACCGACAGGGACCCCTGTTAAAGAGGGAGTCTCACCGTCAGGGACCCCCGTTAAAGAGGGAGTCTCACCGTCAGGGACCCCCGTCAAAGAGCGAGTCTCACAGTCAGGGACCCCTTGTTAAAGAGGGAGTCTCACCGTCAGGGACCCCTGTTAAAGAGAGAGTCTCACCATCAGGGACCCCAGTTAAAGAGAGAGTCTCACCGTCAGGGACCCCTGTTAAAGAGAGAGTCTCACCGTCAGGGACCCCTGTTAAAGAGGGAGTCTCACTGTCAGGAACCCCTGTTAAAGAGGGAGTCTCACCATCAGGGACCCCTGTTAAAGAGGGAGTCTCACCATCAGGGACCCCAGTTAAAGAGAGAGTCTCACCGTCAGGGACCCCTGTTAAAGAGAGAGTCTCATCGCCAGGGACCCCTGTTAAAGGGGGAGTCTCACTGTAAGGAACCCCTGTTAAAGAGGGAGTCTCACCGTCAGGGACCCCTGTTAAAGAGGGAGTCTCACCATCAGGGACCCCTGTTAAAGAGGGAGTCTCACCGTCAGGGACTCCTGTTAAAGAGGGAGTCTCACTGTCAGGAACCCCTGTTAAAGAGGAAGTCTCACCGTCAGGGACCCCTGTTATAGAGGGAGTCTCACCGTCAGGGACTTCTGTTAAAGAGGGAGTCTCACTGTCAGGAACCCCCGTTAAAGAGGGAGTCTCACCGTCAGGGACCCCTATTATAGAGGGAGTCTCACCGTCAGGGACTTCTGTTAAAGAGGGAGTCTCACCTTCAGGGACCCCTGTTAAAGAGGGAGTCTCACCTTCAGGGACACCTGTTAAAGTGAGAGTCTCACCGTCAGGGACCCCTGTTATAGAGGGAGTCTCACCGTCAGGGACTTCTGTTAAAGAGGGAGTCTCACCGTCAGGGACCCCTGTTAAAGAGGGAGTCTCACTGTCAGGAACCCCCGTTAAAGAGGGAGTCTCACCGTCAGGGACCCCTGTTATAGAGGGAGTCTCACCGTCAGGGACTTCTGTTAAAGAGGGAGTCTCACCTTCAGGGACCCCTGTTAAAGAGGGAGTCTCACCGTCTGGGACTTCTGTTAAAGAGGGAGTCTCACCGTCTGGGACTTCTGTTAAAGAGGGAGTCTCACCATCAGGGTCCCCTGTTAAAGAGGGAGTCTCACCGTCAGGGACCCCTGTTAAAGAGGGAGTCTCACCATCAGGGACCCCAGTTAAAGAGAGAGTCTCACCGTCTGGGACCCCTGTTAAAGAGGGAGTCTCACCGTCAGGGGCCCCTATTAAAGAGGGAGTCTCACCGTCAGGGACTCCCGTTAAAGAGGGAGTCTCACCGTCTCGGACCCCTGTTATAGAGGGAGTCTCACTGTCAGGGACCCCTGTTAAAGAGGGAGTCTCACCGTCTGGGACCCCTGTTATAGAGGGAGTCTCACTGTTAGGGACTCCCGTTAAAGAGGGAATCTCACTGTCAGAGACCCCTGTTATAGAGGGAGTCTCACTGTCAGGGACCCCTGTTAAAGAGAGAGTCTCACTGTCAGGGACCCCTGTTATAGAGGGAGTCTCACCGTCAGGGACCCCTGTTATAGAGGGAGTCTCACTGTTAGGGACTCCCGTTAAAGAGGGAATCTCACTGTCAGAGACCCCTGTTATAGAGGGAGTCTCACTGTCAGGGACCACTGTTAAAGAGGGAGTCTCACCGTCAGGGACCCCTGTTAAAGAGAGAGTCTCACTGTCAGGGACCCCTGTTATAGAGGGAGTCTCACCGTCAGGGACCCCTGTTAAAGAGGGAGTCTCTCCGTCAGGAACACCTGTTAAAGAGAGAGTCTCACTGTCAGGGACCCCTGTTATAGAGGGAGTCTCACCGTCAGGGACCCCTGTTAAAGAGGGAGTCTCACCGTCAGGAACACCTGTTGAAGAGAGAGTCTCACTGTCAGGGACCCCTGTTATAGAGGGAGTCTCACCGTCAGGGTCCCCTGTTAAAGAGGGAGTCTCACCGTCAGGGACCCCTGTTATAGAGGGAGTCTCACCGTCAGGGACCCCTGTTATAGAGGGAGTCTCACCGTCAGGGACTTCTGTTAAAGAGGGAGTCTCACCGTCTCGGACCCCTGTTAAAGAGAGAGTCTCACAGTCAGGGACCCCTTGTTAAAGAGGGAGTCTCACCGTCAGGGACCCCTGTTAAAGAGGGAGTCTCACCGTCTGGGACTTCTGTTAAAGAGGGAGTCTGACCGTCTGGGACTTCTGTTAAAGAGGGAGTCTCACCGTCAGGGACCCCTGTTAAAGAGGGAGTCTCACCGTCAGGGTCCCCTGTTAAAGAGGGAGTCTCACCGTCAGGGTCCCCCGTTAAAGAGGGAGTCTCACCGTCAGGGTCCCCTGTTAAAGAGGGAGTCTCACTGTCAGGGTCCCCTGTTAAAGAGGGAGTCTCACCGTCAGGGACCCCTGTTAAAGAGAGAGTCTCACCGTCAGGGACCCCTGTGAAAGAGGGAGTCTCACTGTCAGGAACCCCTGTTAAAGAGGGAGTCTCACCGTCAGGGACCCCTGTTAAAGAGGGAGTCTCACCGTCAGGAACCCCTGTTACAGAGAGAGTCTCACCGTCAGGGACTCCTGTTAAAGAGGGAGTCTCAACATTCGGGACCCCTGTTAAAGAGGGAGTCTCACCGTCAGGGACCCCTGTTAAAGAGAGAATCTCACTGTCAGGGACCCCTGTTAAAGAGAGAGTCTCACTGTCAGGAACCCCTGTTAAAGAGAGAGTCTCACTGTCAGGAACCCCTGTTATAGAGGGAGTCTCACCGCCAGCGACCCCTGTTAAAGAGGGAGTCTCTCCGTCAGGGACCCCTGTTAAAGAGGGAGTCTCACCGTCAGGGACTCCTGTTAAAGAGAGAGTCACACAGTCAGGGACCCCTGTTAAAGAGAGAGTCTCACTGTCAGGAACCCCTGTTAAAGAGAGAGTCTCACCGTCAGGGACTCCTGTTAAAGAGGGAGTCTCACCGCCAGCGACCCCTGTTAAAGAGGGAGTCTCACCGTCAGGGACTCCTGTTAAAGAGAGAGTCTCACCGCCAGCGACCCCTGTTAAAGAGGGAGTCTCACCATCAGGGACCCCTGTGAAAGAGGGAGTCTCACCGTGAGGGACTCCTGTTAAAGAGAGAGTCTCACAGTCAGGGACCCCTGTTAAAGAGAGAGTCGCACTGTCAGGAACCCCTGTTAAAGAGAGAGTCTCACCGTCAGGGACTCCTGTTAAAGAGGGAGTCTCACCATTAGGGACCCCTGTTAAAGAGGGAGTCTCACCATCAGGGACCCCTGTTAAAGAGGGAGTCTCACCGTCAGGGACCCCTGTTAAAGAGGGAGTCTCACCGTCAGGGACCCCTGTTAAATAGAGAGTCTCACCGTCAGGGACCCCTGTTAAAGAGGGAGTCTCACTGTCAGGGACCCCTGTTAAAGAGGGAGTCTCACCATCAGGGACCCCTGTGAAAGAGGGAGTCTCACCGTGAGGGACTCCTGTTAAAGAGAGAGTCTCACAGTCAGGGACCCCTGTTAAAGAGAGAGTCGCACTGTCAGGAACCCCTGTTAAAGAGAGAGTCTCACCGTCAGGGACTCCTGTTAAAGAGGGAGTCTCACCATTAGGGACCCCTGTTAAAGAGGGAGTCTCACCATCAGGGACCCCTGTTAAAGAGGGAGTCTCACCGTCAGGGACCCCTGTTAAAGAGGGAGTCTCACCGTCAGGGACCCCTGTTAAAGAGAGAGTCTCACCGTCAGGGACCCCTGTTAAAGAGAGAGTCTCACCGTCAGGGACTCCTGTTAAAGAGGGAGTCTCACCGCCAGCGACCCCTGTTAAAGAGGGAGTCTCACCGTCAGGGACCCCTGTTAAAGAGAGAGTCTCACCATCAGGGACCCCTGTTAAAGAGGGAGTCTCACTGTCAGGGACCCCTGTTAAAGAGGGAGTCTCACTGTCAGGAACCCCTGTTAAAGAGAGAGTCTCACCGCCAGCGACCCCTGTTAAAGAGGGAGTCTCACCATCAGGGACCCCTGTTAAAGAGGGAGTCTCACCGTCAGGGACTCCTGTTAAAGAGGGAGTCTCACCGTCAGGGACCCCTGTTAAAGAGGGAGTCTCACCGTCAGGGACCCCTGTTAAAGAGAGAGTCTCACCATCAGGGACCCCTGTTAAAGAGGGAGTCTCACTGTCAGGGACCCCTGTTAAAGAGGGAGTCTCACTGTCAGGAACCCCTGTTAAAGAGAGAGTCTCACCGCCAGCGACCCCTGTTAAAGAGGGAGTCTCACCATCAGGGACCCCTGTTAAAGAGGGAGTCTCACCGTCAGGGACTCCTGTTAAAGAGAGAGTCTCACAGTCAGGGACCCCTGTTAAAGAGAGAGTCTCACTGTCAGGAAACCGTGTTAAAGAGAGAGTCTCACCGTCAGGGACTCCTGTTAAAGAGGGAGTCTCACCATTAGGGACCCCTGTTAAAGAGGGAGTCTCACCATCAGGGACCCCTGTTAAAGAGGGAGTCTCACCGTCAGGGACCCCTGTTAAAGAGAGAGTCTCACCGTCAGGGACTCCTGTTAAAGAGGGAGTCTCACTGTCAGGGACCCTGTTAAAGAGGGAGTCTCACCGTCAGGGACCCCTGTTAAAGAGGGAGTCTCACCGTCAGGGACCCCTGTTAAAGAGGGAGTCTCTCCGTCAGGGACCCTGTTAAAGAGAGAGTCTCACCGTCAGGGACTCCTGTTAAAGAGGGAGTCTCACTGTCAGGGACCCTGTTAAAGAGGGAGTCTCACCGTCAGGGACCCCTGTTAAAGAGGGAGTCTCACCGTCAGGGACCCCTGTTAAAGAGGGAGTCTCACTGTCAGGAACCCCTGTTAAAGAGGGAGTCTCACCGTCAGGGACCCCTGTTAAAGAGGGAGTCTCACCATCAGGGACCCCTGTTAAAGAGGGAGTCTCACCGTCAGGGACTCCTGTTAAAGAGGGAGTCTCACCATCAGGGACCCCTGTTAAAGAGGGAGTCTCACTGTCAGGAACCCCTGTTACAGAGAGAGTCTCACCGTCAGGGACTCCTGTTAAAGAGGGAGTCTCACCATTAGGGACCCCTGTTAAAGAGGGAGTCTCACCGTCAGGGACCCCTGTTAAAGAGAGAGTCTCACTGTCAGGAACCCCTGTTAAAGAGAGAGTCTCACTGTCAGGAACCCCTGTTAAAGAGAGAGTCTCACAGTCAGGGACCCCTGTTAAAGAGGGAGTCTCACCGCCAGCGACCCCTGTTAAAGAGGGAGTCTCACCGTCAGGGACTCCTGTTAAAGAGAGAGTCTCACAGTCAGGGACCCCTGTTAAAGAGAGAGTCTCACCATCAGGGACCCCTGTTAAAGAAGGAGTCTCACTGTCAGGGACCCCTGTTATAGAGGGAGTCTCACCGCCAGCGACCCCTGTTAAAGAGGGAGTCTCTCCGTCAGGGACCCCTGTTAAAGAGGGAGTCTCACCGTCAGGGACTCCTGTTAAAGAGAGAGTCACACAGTCAGGGACCCCTGTTAAAGAGAGAGTCTCACTGTCAGGAACCCCTGTTAAAGAGAGAGTCTCACCGCCAGCGACCCCTGTTAAAGAGGGAGTCTCACCGTCAGGGACTCCTGTTAAAGAGAGAGTCTCACCATCAGGGACCCCTGTTAAAGAAGGAGTCTCACTGTCAGGGACCCCTGTGAAAGAGGGAGTCTCACTGTCAGGAACCCCTGTTAAAGAGGGAGTCTCACCGCCAGCGACCCCTGTTAAAGAGGGAGTCTCACCATCAGGGACCCCTGTGAAAGAGGGAGTCTCACCGTGAGGGACTCCTGTTAAAGAGAGAGTCTCACAGTCAGGGACCCCTGTTAAAGAAAGAGTCTCACTGTCAGGAACCCCTGTTAAAGAGAGAGTCTCACCGTCAGGGACTCCTGTTAAAGAGGGAGTCTCACCATTAGGGACCCCTGTTAAAGAGGGAGTCTCACCATCAGGGACCCCTGTTAAAGAGGGAGTCTCACCGTCAGGGACCCCTGTTAAAGAGGGAGTCTCACCGTCAGGGACCCCTGTTAAATAGAGAGTCTCACCGTCAGGGACTCCTGTTAAAGAGAGAGTCTCACAGTCAGGGACCCCTGTTAAAGAGAGAGTCTCACTGTCAGGAACCCCTGTGAAAGAGAGAGTCTCACCGTCAGGGACTCCTGTTAAAGAGGGAATCTCACCGCCAGCGACCCCTGTTAAAGAGGGAGTCTCACCGTCAGGGACTCCTGTTAAAGAGAGAGTCTCACAGTCAGGGACCCCTGTTAAAGAGAGAGTCTCACCATCAGGGACCCCTGTTAAAGAGGGAGTCTCACTGTCAGGGACCCCTGTTAAAGAGGGAGTCTCACTGTCAGGAACCCCTGTTAAAGAGAGAGTCTCACCGACAGCGACCCCTGTTAAAGAGGGAGTCTCACCATCAGGGACCCCTGTTAAAGAGGGAGTCTCACCGTCAGGGACCCCTGTTAAAGAGGGAGTCTCTCCGTCAGGGACACTGTTAAAGAGAGAGTCTCACCGTCAGGGACTCCTGTTAAAGAGGGAGTCTCACCATCAGGGACCCCTGTTAAAGAGGGAGTCTCACTGTCAGGGATCCTGTTAAAGAGGGAGTCTCACCGTCAGGAACACCTGTTAAAGAGAGAGTCTCACCGTCAGGGACCCCCGTTAAAGAGAGAGTCTCACCGTCAGGGACCCCTGTTAAAGAGGGAGTCTCACCGTCAGGGACCCCTGTTAAAGAAGGAGTCTCACCGTCAGGGACCCCCGTTAAAGAGAGAGTCTCACCGTCAGAGACCCCTGTTAAAGAGGGAGTCTCACCGTCAGGGACCCCTGTTAAAGAGGGAGTCTCACTGTCAGGGACCCCTGTTAAAGAGAGAGTCTCACCGTCAGGGACCCCTGTTAAAGAGAGGGTCTCACCGTCAGATATCCCTGTTAAAGAGGGAGTCTCACCGTCAGGGACCCCTGTTAAAGAGGGAGTCTCACCGTCAGGGACCCCTGTTAAAGAGAGAGTCTCACAGTCAGGGTCCCCTGTTAAAGAGAGAGTCTCACTGTCAGGAACCCCTGTTGAAGAGAGAGTCTCACCGTCAGGGACCCCTGTTAAAGAGAGAGTCTCACCGTCAGGGACCCCTGTTAAAGAGGGAGTCTCACCGTCAGGGACCCCTGTTAAAGAGGGAGTCTCACCGTCAGGGACCCCTGTTAAAGAGAGAGTCTCACCGTCAGGGTCCCCTGTTAAAGAGAGAGTCTCACTGTCAGGAACCCCTGTTAAAGAGGGAGTCTCACCGTCAGGGACCCCTGTTATAGAGGGAGTCTCACTGTCAGGGTCCCCTGTTAAAGAGGGAGTCTCACCATCAGGGACCCCTGTTAAAGAGAGAGTCTCACTGTCAGGGTCCCCCGTTAAAGAGAGAGTCTCACTGTCAGGAACCCCTGTTAAAGAGGGAGTCTCACTGTCAGGGACCCCTGTTATAGAGGGAGTCTCACCGTCAGGGACCCCTGTTAAAGAGAGAGTCTCACTGTCAGGAACCCCTGTTAAAGAGGGAGTCTCACTGTCAGGGACCCTGTTAAAGAGGGAGTCTCACCGTCAGGGACCCCTGTTAAAGAGGGAGTCTCACTGTCAGGAACCCCTGTTAAAGAGAGAGTCTCACCGTCAGGGACCCCTGTTATAGAGGGAGTCTCACCGTCAGGGACCCCTGTTAAAGAGGGAGTCTCACCGTCAGGGACCCCCGTTAAAGAGGGACTCTCACCGTCAGGGACCCCTGTTATAGAGGGAGTCTCACCGTCAGGGACCCCTGTTAAAGAGGGAGTCTCACCGTCAGGGACCCCTGTTAAAGAGAGAGTCTCACCGTCAGGGACCCCTGTTATAGAGGGAGTCTCACCGTCAGGGACCCCTGTTATAGAGGGAGTCTCACCGTCAGGGACCCCTGTTAAAGAGGGAGTCTCACCGTCAGGAACACCTGTTGAAGAGAGAGTCTCACTGTCAGGGACCCCTGTTATAGAGGGAGTCTCACCGTAAGGGTCCCCCGTTAAAGAGAGAGTCTCACCGTCAGGGACCCCCATAAAAGAGTGAGCTCCAGCAATACGCTATTCAAGGATATACACTGCTGGTTGCACTTGCAGATGGTGCTGTTACTCCACGAATGCAGACCCATGAGGACACTGCATTGCATGTCCTCCTATCTACTCCCTGTTACAACCTACCCGAAGGTCAATTGCAGGGAATGAAATATCAATAGAGGATATTCTCTATCATACTGACAGGGACTGCTATTCTCTATAATATACACAGGGACTGCTATTCTTTATAATATACACAGTGACTGCAATTCCCTCTAATATACACAGGGACTGCTATTCTCTATAATATACACAGGGGCTGCTATTCTCTATCATACTGACAGGGACTGCTATTCTCTATAATATACACAGGGACTGCTATTCTCTATAATATACACAAGGACTGCTATTATCTCTCATATACACAGTGACTGCTATTCTCTATAATATACACAGTGACTGCTATTATCTATAATATACACTGGGACTGCTATTCTCTATAATATACACAGGGACTGCTATTCTCTATAATATACACAGGGACTGCTATTCTCCATAATATACACAGGGACTGCTATTCTCTATAATATACACAGTGACTGCTATTCTCTATAATATACACAGGGACTGCTATTCTCTATAATATATACAGGGACTGCTATTATCTATAATATACACTGGGACTGCTATTCTCTATAATATACACAGGGACTGCTATTCTCTATAATATACACAGGGACTGCTATTCTCTATAATATACACAGGGACTGCTATTATCTATAATATACACTGGGACTGCTATTCTCTATAATATACACAGGGACTGCTATTCTCTATAATATACACAGGGACTGCTATTCTCTATAATATACACTGGGACTGCTATTCTCTATAATATACACAGGGACTGCTATTCTCTATAATATACACAGGGACTGCTATTCTCTATAATATACACAGTGACTGCTATTATCTATAATATACACTGGGACTGCTATTCTCTATAATATACACAGGGACTGCTATTCTCTATAATATACACAGGGACTGCTATTCTCTATAATATACACAGTGACTGCTATTCTCTATAATATACACAGGGACTGCTATTCTCTATAATATACACAGGGACTGCTATTCTCTATCATACTGACAGGGACTGCTATTCTCTATAATATACACAGTGACTGCTATTATCTATAATATACACAGGGACTGCTATTCTCTATCATACTGACAGGGACTGCTATTCTCTATAATATACACAGGGACTGCTATTCTCTGTAATATACACAGTGACTGCTATTATCTATAATATACACAGGGACTGCTATTCTCTATCATACTGACAGGGACTGCTATTCTCTATAATATACACAGGGACTGCTATTCTCTATAATATACACAGGGACTGCTATTCTCTATAATATACACAGGGACTGCTATTCTCTATAATATACACAGTGACTGCTATTATCTATTATATACACAGGGACTGCTATTCTCTATCATACTGACAGGGACTGCTATTCTCTATAATATACACAGTGACTGCTATTATCTATAATATACACAGGGACTGCTATTCTCTATAATATACACAGTGACTGCTATTCTCTATAATATACACAGGGACTGCTATTATCTATAATATACACAGTGACTGCTATTATCTATTATATACACAGGGACTGCTATTCTCTATAATATACACAGGGACTGCTATTCTCTATAATATACACAGGGGCTGCTATTCTCTATAATATACACAGTGACTGCTATTATCTATAATATACACAGGGACTGCTATTCTCTATAATATACACAGTGACTGCTATTCTCTATAATATACACAGGGACTGCTATTCTCTATAATATACACAGTGACTGCTATTCTCTATAATATACACAGGGACTGCTATTCTCTATAATATACACAGTGACTGCTATTCTCTATAATATACACAGTGATTGCTATTCTCTATAATATACACAGGGACTGCTATTCTCCATCATAATGACAGGGACTGCTATTCTCTATAATATACACAGTGACTGCTATTATCTATAATATACACAGTGACTGCTATTCTCTATAATATACACAGGGACTGCTATTCTCTATAATATACACAGGGACTGCTATTCTCTATAATATACACAGGGACTGCTATTATCTATAATATACACAGTGACTGCTATTCTCTATAACATACACAGGGACTGCTATTCTCTATTATATACACAGGGACTGCTATTCTCTATAATATACACAGGGACTGCTATTCTCTATTATATACACAGGGACGGCTATTCTCTATAATATACACAGTGACTGTTATTCTCTATAATATACACAGTGACTGCTATTCACTATAATATACACAGGGACTGCTATTCTCTATAATATACACAGGGACTGCTATTCTCTATAACATACACAGGGACTGCTATTCTCTATAATATACACAGTGACTGCTATTATCTATAATATACACAGGGACTGTTATTCTCTATAATATACACAGGGACTGCTATTCTCTATAATATACACAGGGACTGCTATTATCTATAATATACACAGTGACTGCTATTCACTATAATATACACAGGGACTGCTATTATCTATAATATACACAGTGACTGCTATTCTCTATAATATACACAGGGACTGCTATTCTCTATAATATACACAGGGACTGCTATTATCTATAATATACACAGTGACTGCTATTCTCTATAATATACACAGTGACTGCTATTCTCTATAATATACACAGGGACTGCTTTTCTCTATAATATACACAGGGACTGCTATTCTCTATAATATACACAGGGACTGCTATTCTCTATAATATACACAGGGACTTCTATTCTCTATAATATACACAGGGACTGCTATTCTCTATAATATACACAGGGACTGCTATTCTCTATAATATACACAGGGACTGCTATTCTCTATAATATGCACAGGGACTGCTATTCTCTATAATATACACAGGGACTGCTATTCTCTATAATATACACAGTGACTGCTATTCTATATAATATACACAGGGACTGCTATTCTCTATAATATACACAGTGACTGCTATTCTCTATAATATACACAGGGACTGCTATTCTCTATAATATACACAGTGACTGCTATTCTATATAATATACACAGGGACTGCTATTCTCTATAATATACACAGTGACTGCTATTCTCTATAATATACACCGGGACTGCTATTCTCTATAATATACACAGGGACTGCTATTCTCTATAATATACACAGTGACTGCTGTTCTCTATAATATACACAGGGACTGCTATTCTCTATAATATACACAGGGACTGCTATTCTCTATAATATACACAGGGACTGCTATTCTCTATAATATACACAGGGACTGCTATTCTCTATAATATACACAGGGACTGCTATTCTCTATAATATACACAGGGACTGCTATTCTCTATAATATACACAGGGACTGCTATTCTCTATAATATACACAGGGACTGCTATTCTCTATAATATACACAGGGACTGCTATTCTCTATAATATACACAGGGACTGCTATTCTCTATAATATACACAGGGACTGCTATTCTCTATAATATACACAGTGACTGCTATTCTATATAATATACACAGGGACTGCTATTCTCTATAATATACACAGTGACTGCTATTCTCTATAATATACACAGGGACTGCTATTCTCTATAATATACACAGTGACGGCTATTCTCTATAATATACACAGGGACTGCTATTCTCTATAATGTACACAGTGACTGCTATTCTCTATAATATACACAGGGACTGCTATTCTCTATAATATACACAGTGACAGCTATTATCTATAATATACACAGGGACTGCTATTCTCTATAATATACACAGGGACTGCTATTCTCTATAATTTACACAGGGACTGCTATTCTCTATAATATACACAGGGACTGCTATTCTCTATAATATACACAGGGACTGCTATTCTCTGTAATATACACAGGGACTGCTATTCTCTATAATATACACAGGGACTGCTATTCTCTATAATATACACAGGGACTGCTATTCTCTATAATATACACAGGGACTGCTATTCTCTATAATATACACAGGGACTGCTATTCTCTATAATATACACAGGGACTGCTATTCTCTATAATATACACAGGGACTGCTATTCTCTATAATAGACACAGGGACTGCTATTCTCTATAATATACACAGTGACTGCTATTCTATATAATATACACAGGGACTGCTATTCTCTATAATATACACAGTGACTGCTATTCTCTATAATATACACAGTGACGGCTATTCTCTATAATATACACAGGGACTGCTATTCTCTATAATATACACAGTGACTGCTATTCTCTATAATGTACACAGGGACTGCTATTCTCTATAATATACACAGGGACTGCTATTATCTATAATATACACAGTGACTGCTATTCTCTATAATATACACAGGGGCTGCTATTCTCTATAATATACACAGTGACTGCTATTCTCTATAATATACACAGGGACTGCTTTTCTCTTTAATATACACAGTGACTGCTATTCTCTACAATATACACAGTGACTGCTATTATCTATAATATACACAGGGACTGCTTTTCTCTATAATATACACAGGGGCTGCTATTCTCTATAATATACAGAGGGACTGCTTTTCTCTTTAATATACACAGTGACTGCTATTCTCTATAATATACACAGTGACTGCTATTATCTATAATATACACAGGGACTGCTATTCTCTATAATATACACAGGGGCTGCTATTCTCTATAATATGCACAGGGACTGCTTTTCTCTTTAATATACACATTGACGGCTATTCTCTATAATATACATATTGACAGCTATTATCTATAATATACACAGGGACTGCTGTTCTCTATAATATACACAGGGACTGCTATTCTCTATAATATACACAGGGACTGCTATTATCTAAAATATACACAGGGACTGCTATTCTCTATAATATACACAGGGACTGCTATTCGCTATAATATACACATTGACTGCTATTCTCTATAATATACACAGGGACTGCTATTATCTATAATATACACAGGGACTGCTAATCTCTATAATATACACAGGGACTGCTAATCTCTATAATATACACAGTGACTACTATTCTCTATAATATACACAGGGGCTGCTGTTGTCTATAATATACACAGGGACTGCTATTCTCTATAATATACACAGTGACTGCTATTCTCTATAATATACACAGTGACTACTATTCTCTATAATATACACAGGGACTGCTATTCTCTATAATATACACAGGGGCTGCTATACTATATAATATACAGAGGGACTGCTTTTCTCTTTAATATACACAGTGACTGCTATTCTCTATAATATACACAGTGACTGCTATTATCTATAATATACACAGGGACTGCTATTCTCTATAATATACACAGGGGCTGCTATTCTCTATAATATACACAGGGACTGTTATTCTCTATAATATACACAGGGGCTGCTATTCTCTATAATATACACAGGGACTGCTACTCTCTATAATATACACAGGGGCTGCTATACTTTATAATATACAGAGGGACAGCTTTTCTCTTTTATATACACAGTGACTGCTATTCTCTATAATATACACAGTGACTGCTATTATCTATAATATACACAGGGACTGCTATTCTCTATAATATACACAGGGGCTGCTATTGTCTATAATATACACAGGGACTGCTTTTCTCATTAATATGCACAGGGACTGCTATTCTCTATAATATACACAGGGACTGCTATTCTCTATAATATACACAGGGACTGCTATTCTCTATAATATACACAGGGGCTGCTATACTTTATAATATACAGAGGGACAGCTTTTCTCTTTTATATACACAGTGACTGCTATTCTCTATAATATACACAGTGACTGCTATTATCTATAATATACACAGGGACTGCTATTCTCTATAATATACACAGGGGCTGCTATTGTCTATAATATACACAGGGACTGCTTTTCTCTTTAATATGCACAGGGACTGCTATTCTCTATAATATACACAGGGACTGCTATTCTCTATAATATACACAGTGGCAGCTATTCTCTATAATATACACAGGGACTGCTATTCTCTGTAATATACACAGGGGCTGCTGTTGTCTATAATATACACAGGGACTGCTTTTCTCTATAATATACACAGGGACTGCTATTCTCTGTAATATACGCAGTGACTGCTATTCTCTATAATATGCACAGTGACTGCTATTCTCTATAATATACACAGTGACTGCTATTCTCTATAATATACACAGGGACTGCTATTCTCTATAATATACACAGGGACTGCTATTCTCTATAATATACACAGGGACTGCTATTCTCTATAATATACACAGGGACTGCTATTCTCTATAATATAAACAGGGACTGCTATTCTCTATAATATACACAGGGACTGCTATTCTCTATAATATACACAGGGACTGCTATTCTCTATAATATGCACAGTGACTGCTATTCTCTATAATATACACAGGGACTGCTATTCTCTATAATATACACAGGGACTGCTATTCTCTATAATATACACAGGGACTGCTATTCTCTATAATATACACAGGGACTGCTATTCTCTATAATATACACAGTGACTGCTATTCTCTATAATATACACAGTGACTGCTATTCTCTATAATATACACAGGGACAGCTATTCTCTATAATATACACAGGGGCTGCTATTCTCTATAATATACACAGGGAATGCTATTCTCTATAATATGCACAGGGACTGCTGTTCTCTATAATATACACAGTGACTGCTATTCTCTATAATATACACAGGGACTGCTATTCTCTATAATATACACAGGGACTGCTATTCTCTATAATATACACAGGGACTGCTATTCTCTATAATATACACAGGGACTGCTATTCTCTATAATATACACAGGGACTGCTATTCTCTATAATATACACAGGGACTGCTATTCTCTATAATATACACAGGGACTGCTATTCTTTATAATATACACAGGGACTGCTATTCTCTATAATATACACAGGGACTGCTATTCTCTATAATATACACAGGGACTGCTATTCTCTATAATATACACAGGGACTGCTATTCTCTATAATATACACAGGGACTGCTATTCTCTATAATATACACAGGGACTGCTATTCTCTATAATATACACAGTGACTGCTATTCTATATAATATACACAGGGACTGCTATTCTCTATAATATACACAGTGACTGCTATTCTCTATAATATACACAGGGACTGCTATTCTCTATAATATACACAGGGACTGCTATTCTCTATAATATACACAGTGACTGCTATTCTCTATAATATACACAGGGACTGCTATTCTCTATAATATACACAGTGACTGCTGTTCTCTATAATATACACAGGGACTGCTATTCTCTATAATATACACAGGGACTGCTATTCTCTATAATATACACAGGGACTGCTATTCTCTATAATATACACAGGGACTGCTATTCTCTATAATATACACAGGGACTGCTATTCTCTATAATATACACAGGGACTGCTATTCTCTATAATATACACACAGGGACTGCTATTCTCTATAATATACACACAGGGACTGCTATTCTCTATAATATACACAGGGACTGCTATTCTCTATAATATACACAGGGACTGCTATTCTCTATAATATACACAGGGACTGCTATTCTCTATAATATACACAGGGACTGCTATTCTCTATAATATACACAGGGACTGCTATTATCTATTATATACACAGGGACTGCTATTCTCTATAATATACACAGGGACTGCTATTCTCTATAATATACACAGTGACTGCTATTCTCTATAATATACACAGGGACTGCTATTCTCTATAATATACACAGTGACTGCTATTCTCTATAATATACACAGGGACTGCTATTCTCTATAATATACACAGGGACTGCTATTCTCTATAATATACACAGGGACTGCTATTCTCTATAATATACACAGGGACTGCTATTCTCTATAATATACACAGGGACTGCTATTCTCTATAATATACACAGGGACTGCTATTCTCTATAATATACACAATGACTGCTATTATCTATTATATACACAGTGACTGCTATTCTCTATAATATACACAGGGACTGCTATTATCTATTATATACACAGGGACTGCTATTCTCTATAATATACACAGGGACTGCTATTCTCTATAATATACACAAGGACTGCTATTCTCTATAATATACACAGGGACTGCTATTATCTATAATATACACAGGGGCTGCTATTATCTATAATATACACAGGGACTGCTATTCTCTATAATATACACAGTGACTGCTATTCTATATAATATACACAGGGACTGCTATTCTCTATAATATACACAATGACTGCTATTATCTATAATATACACAGGGACTGCTATTCTCTATAATATACACAATGACTGCTATTATCTATAATATACACAGGGGCTGCTATTCTCTATAATATACACAGGGACTGCTATTCTCTATAATATACACAGGGACTGCTATTCTCTATAATATACACAGGGACTGCTGTTCTCTATAATATACACAGGGACTGCTATTCTCTATAATATACACAATGACTGCTATTATCTATAATATACACAGGGGCTGCTATTCTCTATAATATACACAGGGACTGCTATTCTCTATAATATACACAGGGACTGCTATTCTCTATAATATACACAGGGACTGCTATTCTCTATAATATACACAGGGGCTGCTATTCTCTATAATATACACAGGGACTGCTATTCTCTATAATATACACAATGACTGCTATTATCTATAATATACACAGGGGCTGCTATTTACTAGAATATATACAGGGACTGCTATTCTCTATAATATACACAGGGACTGCTATTCTCTATAATATACACAGGGACTGCTATTCTCTATAATATACACAGTGACGGCTATTCTCTATAATATACACAGGGACTGCTATTCTCTATAATATACACAGTGACGGCTATTCTCTATAATATACACAGGGACTGCTATTCTCTATAATATACACAATGACTGCTATTATCTATAATATACACAGGGACTGCTATTCTCTATAATATACACAGGGACTGCTATTCTCTATAATATACACAGTGACGGCTATTCACTATAATATACACAGTGACTGCTATTCTCTATAATATACACAGTGACTGCTATTATCTATTATATACACAGTGACTGTTATTATCTATAATATACACAGGGACTGCTATTCTCTATAATATACAGAGGGACTGCTATTCACTATAATATACACAGGGACTGCTATTATCTATAATATACACAGTGACTGCTATTCTCTATAATATACACAGGGACTGCTATTCTCTATAATATACACAGGGACTGCTATTCTCTATAATATACAGAGGGACTGCTATTCACTATAATATACACAGGGACTGCTATTATCTATAATATACACAGTGACTGCTATTCTCTATAATATTCACAGGGACTGCTATTATCTATAATATACACAGGGACTGCTATTCTCTATAATATACACAGGGACTGCTATTCTCTATAATATACACAGTGACTGCTATTCTCTATAATATACACAGGGACTGCTATTCTCTATAATATACACAGTGACTGCTATTCTCTATAATATACACAGGGACTGCTATTCTCTATAATATACACAGTGACTGCTATTCTCTATAATATACACAGTGACTGCTATTCTCTATAATATACACAGGGGCTGCTATTCTCTATAATATACACAGTGACTGCTATTCTCTATAATATACACAGGGGCTGCTATTCTCTATAATGTACAGAGGGACTGCTTTTCTCTTTAATATACACAGTGACTGCTATTCTCTATAATATACACAGTGACTGCTATTATCTATAATATACACAGGGACTGCTATTCTCTATAATATACACAGGGGCTGCTATTCTCTATAATATGCACAGGGACTGCTTTTCTCTTTAATATACACATTGACGGCTATTCTCTATAATATACACATTGACAGCTATTATCTATAATATACACAGGGACTGCCATTCTCTATAATATACACAGGGACTGCTATTATCTAAAATATACACAGGGACTGCTATTCTCTATAATATACACAGGGACTGCTATTCGCTATAATATACACATTGACTGCTATTCTCTATAATATACACAGGGACTGCTATTATCTATAATATACACAGGGACTGCTAATCTCTATAATATACACAGGGACTGCTATTCTCTATAATATACACAGGGACTGCTATTCTCTATAATATACACAGTGACTTCTATTCTCTATAATATACACAGGGACTGCTATTCTCTATAATATACACAGGGGCTGCTATACTCTATAATATACAGAGGGACTGCTTTTCTCTTTAATATACACAGTGACTGCTATTCTCTATAATATACACAGTGACTGCTATTATCTATAATATACACAGGGACCGCTATTATCTATAATATACACAGGGACTGCTATTCTCTATAATATATACAGTGACTGCTATTCTCTATAATATACACAGGGGCTGCTATTCTCTATAATATACACAGTGACTGCTATTCTCTATAATATACACAGGGACTGCTATTATCTATAATATACACAGGGACTGTTATTCTCTATAATATATACAGGGGCTGCTATTCTCTATAATATACACAGGGACTGCTATTCTCTATAATATACACAGGGACTGCTATTCTCTATAATATACACAGGGGCTGCTATACTTTATAATATACAGAGGGACAGCTTTTCTCTTTTATATACACAGTGACTGCTATTATCTATAATATACACAGGGACTGCTATTCTCTATAATATACACAGGGGCTGCTATTGTCTATAATATACACAGGGACTGCTTTTCTCTTTAATATGCACAGGGACTGCTATTCTCTATAATATACACAGGGACTGCTTTTCTCTTTAATATACACAGGGACTGCTATTCTCTATAATATACACAGGGACTGCTATTCTCTAGTATATACACAGGGACTGCTATTCTCTATAATATACACAGGGACTGCTATTCTCTATAATATACACAGGGGCTGCTATTGTCTATAATATACACAGGGACTGCTTTTCTCTTTAATATGCACAGGGACTGCTATTCTCTATAATATACACAGGGACTGCTATTCTCTATAATATACACAGGGACTGCTATTCTCTAGTATATACACAGGGACTGCTATTCTCTATAATATACACAGTGTCTGCTATTCTCTATAATATACACAGGGACTGCTATTCTCTATAATATACAGAGTGACTGCTATTCTCTATAATATACACAGGGACTGCTATTATCTATTATCTACACAGGGACTGCTGTTCTCTATAATATACACAGTGACTGCTATTATCTATAATATACAGAGTGACTGCTATTCTCTATAATATACACAGGGACAGCTTTTCTCTATAATATACACAGGGACTGCTATTCTCTATAATATACACAGTGACTGCTATTATCTATAATATACACAGGGACTGCTATTCTCTATAATATACACAGTGACTGCTATTCTCTAGAATATACACAGGGACTGCTATTATCTATAATATACACAGAGACTGCTATTCTCTAGAATATACACAGGGACTGCTATTCTCTATAATATACACAGGGACTGTTATTATCTATAATATACACAGGGACTGCTATTCTCGATAATATACACAGTGACTGCTATTCTCTAGAATATACACAGGGACTGCCATTCTCTATAATATACACAGGGACTGCTATTATCTATAATATACACAGGGACTGCTATTCTCTATAATAGACACAGGGACTGCTATTATCTATAATATACACAGGGACTGCTATTATCTATAATATACACAGAGACTGCTCCTCTCGATAATATACACAGGGACTGCTATTCTCTATAATATACACAGGGACTGCTATTCTCTATAATATACACAGGGACTGCTATTATCTATAATATACACAGGGACTGCTATTCTCTATAATATACACAGGGACTGCTATTATCTATAATATACACAGGGACTGCTATTCTCTATAATATACACAGGGACTGCTATTCTCTATAATATACACAGTGACTGCTATTATCTATAATATCTACAGGGACTGCTATTCTCTATAATATACACAGGGACTGCTATTATCTATAATATACACAGGGACTGCTATTCTCTATAATATACACAGGGACTGCTATTCTCTATAATATACACAGTGACTGCTATTATCTATAATATCTACAGGGACTGCTATTATCTATAATATACACAGGGACTGTTATTATCTATTATATACACAGGGACTGCTATTCTCTATAATATACACAATGACTGCTATTATCTATAATATACACAGGGACTGCTATTCTCTATAATATACACAGTGACTGCTATTCTCTATAATATCTACAGGGACTGCTATTCTCTATAATATACACAGGGACTGCTATTATCTATAATATACACAGTGACTGCTATTATCTATAATATATACAGGGACTGCTATTCACTATAATATACACAGTGACTGCTATTCTCTATAATATACACAGTGACTGTTATTCTCTATAATATACACAATGACTGCTATTATCTATAATATACACAGGGGCTGCTATTATCTATAATATACACAGGGACTGCTATTCTCTATAATATACACAGTGACTGCTATTCTCTATAATATACACAGTGACTGCTATTCTCTATAATATACACAATGACTGCTATTATCTATAATATACACAGGGACTGCTATTATCTATAATACACACAGGGACTGCTATTATCTATAATATACACAGTGACTGTTATTCTCTATAATATACACAATGACTGCTATTCTCTATAATATACACAGTGACTGCTATTCTCTATAATATACACAATGACTGCTATTATCTATAATATACACAGGGGCTGCTATTCTCTATAATATACACAGGGACTGCTATTCTCTATAATATACACAGGGACTGCTATTCTCTATAATATACACAGGGACTGCTATTCTCTATAATATACACAGGGACTGCTATTCTCTATAATATACACAATGACTGCTATTATCTATAATATACACAGGGGCTGCTATTCTCTATAATATACACAGGGACTGCTATTCTCTATAATATACACAATGACTGCTATTATCTATAATATACACAGGGGCTGCTATTTACTAGAATATATACAGGGACTGCTATTCTCTATAATATACACAGGGACTGCTATTCTCTATAATATACACAGTGACTGCTATTCTCTATAATATACACAGGGACTGCTATTCTCTATAATATACACAGAGACTGCTATTCTCTATAATATACACAGGGACTGCTATTCTCTATAATATACACAGGGACTGCTATTCTCTATAATATACACAGGGACTGCTGTTCTCTATAATATACACAGTGACTGCTATTCTCTATAATATACACAGTGACTGCTATTCTCTATAATATACACAGGGACTGCTGTTCTCTATAATATACACAGTGACTGCTATTATCGAAAATATACACAGGGACTGCTATTCTCTATAATATACACAGGGACTGCTATTCTCTATAATATACACAGGGACTGCTATTCTCTATAATACACACAGGGACTGCTATTCTCTATAATATACACAGGGACTGCTATTCTCTATAATATACACAGGGACTGCTATTCTCTATAATATACACAGGGACTGCTATTCTCTATAATATACACAGGGACTGCTGTTCTCTATAATATACACAGTGACTGCTATTCTCTATAATATACACAGTGACTGCTATTCTCTATAATATACACAGGGACTGCTGTTCTCTATAATATACACAGTGACTGCTATTATCGAAAATATACACAGGGACTGCTATTCTCTATAATATACACAGGGACTGCTATTCTCTATAATATACACAGGGACTGCTATTCTCTATAATACACACAGGGACTGCTATTCTCTATAATATACACAGGGACTGCTATTCTCTATAATATACACAGTGACTGCTATTATCTATAATATACACAGTGACTGCTATTATCTATAATATACACAGTGACTGTTATTCTCTATAATATACACAGGGACTGCTATTCTCTATAATATACACAGGGGCTGCTATTCTCTATAATATACACAGGGACTGCTATTATCTATAATATACAGAGGGACTGCTATTATCTATAATATACACAGGGACTGCTATTCTCTATAATATACACAGTGACTGCTATTCTCTATAATATACACAGGGACTGCTATTCTCTATAATATACACAGTGACTGCTATTCTCTATAATATACACAGGGACTGCTATTATCTATAATATACAGAGGGACTGCTATTATCTATAATATACACAGGGACTGCTATTCTCTATAATATACACAGGGACTGCTATTATCTATAATATACAGAGGGACTGCTATTATCTATAATATACACAGGGACTGCTATTCTCTATAATATACACAGTGACTGCTATTCTCTATAATATACACAGGGACTGCTATTATCTATAATATACAGAGGGACTGCTATTATCTATAATATACACAGGGACTGCTATTCTCTATAATATACACAGTGACTGCTATTCTCTATAATAAACACAGTGACTGCTATTATCTATAATATACAGAGGGACTGCTATTATCTATAATATACACAGGGACTGCTATTCTCTATAATATACACAGGGACTGCTATTATCTATAATATACACAGGGCCTGCTATTCTCTATAATATACACAGGGAATGCTATTATCTATAATATACACAGGGACTGCTATTATCTATAATATACACAGGGACTGCTATTCTCTATAATATACACAGTGACTGCTATTCTCTATAATATACACAGGGACTGCTATTCTCTATAATATACACAGTGACTGCTATTCTCTATAATATACACAGTGACTGCTATTCTCTATAATATACACAGTGACTGCTATTCTCTATAATATACACAGGGACTGCTATTCTCTATAATATACACAGTGACTGCTATTCTCTATAATATACACAGTGACTGCTATTCTCTATAATATACACAGTGACTGCTATTCTCTATAATATACACAGGGACTGCTATTATCTATAATATACACAGTGACTGCTATTCTCTATAATATACACAGTGACTGTTATTATCTATAATATACACAGTGACTGCTATTCTCTATAATATATACAGGGACTGCTATTCTCTATAATATACACAGTGACTGCTATTCTCTATAATATACACAGTGACTGCTATTCTCTATAATATACACAGTGACTGCTATTCTCTATAATATACACAGGGACTGCTATTATCTATAATATACACAGTGACTGCTATTCTCTATAATATACACAGTGACTGCTATTCTCTATAATATACACAGGGACTGTTATTATCTATAATATACACAGTGACTGCTATTATCTATAATATACAGAGGGACTGCTATTATCTATAATATACACAGGGACTGCTATTCTCTATAATATACAGAAGGGCTGCTATTATCTATAATATACACAGGGACTGCTATTCTCTATAATATACACAGTGACTGCTATTATCTATAATATACACAGTGACTGCTATTATCTATAATATACAGAGGGACTGCTATTATCTATAATATACACAGGGACTGCTATTATCTATAATATACACAGTGACTGCTATTATCTATAATATACACAGGGACTGCTATTCACTATAATATACACAGGGACTGCTATTATCTATAATATACACAGGGACTGCTATTATCTATAATATACACAGGGACTGCTATTCTCTATAATATACACAGGGACTGCTTTATATCTATAATATACACAGGGACTGCTATTATCTATAATATACACAGGGACTGCTATTCTCTATAATATACACAGGGACTGCTATTATCTATAATATACACAGGGACTGCTATTCTCTATAATATACACAGGGACTGCTATTATCGAAAATATACACAGTGACTGCTATTCTCTATAATATACAGAAGGACTGCTATTATCTATAATATACACATGGACTGCTATTATCTATAATATACACAGTGACTGCTATTCTCTATAATATACACAGGGACTGCTATTATCTATAATATACACAGGGACTGCTATTATCTATAATATACACAGTGACTGCTATTCTCTATAATATACACAGGGACTGCTATTATCTATAATATACACAGGGACTGTTATTCTCTATAATATACACAGGGACTGCTATTATCGAAAATATACACAGTGACTGCTATTCTCTATAATATACAGAAGGGCTGCTATTATCTATAATATACACAGGGACTGCTATTCTCTATAATATACACAGTGACTGCTATTATCTATAATATACACAGGGGCTGCTATTATCTATAATATACAGAGGGACTGCTATTATCTATAATATACACAGGGACTGCTATTATCTATAATATACACAGGGACTGCTATTATCTATAATATACAGAGGGACTGCTATTCTCTATAATATACACAGGGACTGCTATTATCTATAATATACACATGGGCTGCTATTCTCTACAATATACACAGGGACTGCTATTATCTATAATATACACAGGGGCTGCTATTCTCTATAATATACACAGGGACTGCTATTATCTATAATATACACAGGGGCTGCTATTCTCTATAATATACACAGGGACTGCTATTATCTATAATATACACAGTGACTGTTATTCTCTATAATATACACAGGGACTGCTATTCTCTATAATAAACACAGGGGCTGCTATTCTCTATAATATACACAGGGACTGCTATTATCTATAATATACAGAGGGACTGCTATTATCTATAATATACACAGGGACTGCTATTCTCTATAATATACACAGTGACTGCTATTCTCTATAATATACACAGGGACTGCTATTATCTATAATATACACAGGGACTGCTATTCTCTATAATATACACAGTGACTGCTATTCTCTATAATATACACAGGGACTGCTATTATCTATAATATACAGAGGGACTGCTATTATCTATAATATACACAGGGACTGCTATTCTCTATAATATACACAGGGACTGCTATTATCTATAATATACAGAGGGACTGCTATTATCTATAATATACACAGGGACTGCTATTCTCTATAATATACACAGTGACTGCTATTCTCTATAATATACACAGGGACTGCTATTATCTATAATATACAGAGGGACTGCTATTATCTATAATATACACAGGGACTGCTATTCTCTATAATATACACAGTGACTGCTATTCTCTATAATAAACACAGTGACTGCTATTATCTATAATATACAGAGGGACTGCTATTATCTATAATATACAGAGGGACTGCTATTCTCTATAATATACACAGGGACTGCTATTATCTATAATATACACAGGGACTGCTATTCTCTATAATATACACAGGGAATGCTATTATCTATAATATACACAGGGACTGCTATTATCTATAATATATACAGGGACTGCTATTCTCTATAATATACACAGTGACTGCTATTCTCTATAATATACACAGGGACTGCTATTCTCTATAATATACACAGTGACTGCTATTCTCTATAATATACACAGTGACTGCTATTCTCTATAATATACACAGTGACTGCTATTCTCTATAATATACACAGGGACTGCTATTCTCTATAATATACACAGTGACTGCTATTCTCTATAATATACACAGTGACTGCTATTTTCTATAATATACACAGTGACTGCTATTCTCTATAATATACACAGGGACTGCTATTCTCTATAATATACACAGTGACTGCTATTCTCTATAATATACACAGTGACTGCTATTCTCTATAATATACACAGTGACTGTTATTATCTATAATATACACAGTGACTGCTATTCTCTATAATATATACAGGGACTGCTATTCTCTATAATATACACAGTGACTGCTATTCTCTATAATATACACAGTGACTGCTATTCTCTATAATATACACAGGGACTGCTATTATCTATAATATACACAGTGACTGCTATTCTCTATAATATACACAGTGACTGCTATTCTCTATAATATACACAGGGACTGTTATTATCTATAATATACACAGTGACTGCTATTATCTATAACATACAGAGGGACTGCTATTATCTATAATATACATAGGGAATGCTATTCTCTATAATATACACAGGGACTGCTATTATCTATAATATACACAGTGACTGCTATTCTCTATAATATACACAGTGACTGCTATTCTCTATAATATACACAGGGACTGCTATTCTCTCTAATATACACAGTGACTGCTATTCTCTATAATAAACACAGTGACTGCTATTATCTATAATATACAGAGGGACTGCTATTCTCTATAATATACACAGGGACTGCTATTATCTATAATATACACAGGGACTGCTATTATCTATAATATACACAGGGAATGCTATTCTCTATAATATACACAGGGACTGCTATTATCTATAATAAACACAGTGACTGCTATTATCTATAATAAACACAGTGACTGCTATTCTCTATAATATACACAGTGACTGCTATTCTCTATAATATACACAGGGACTGCTATTCTCTATAATATACACAGTGACTGCTATTCTCTATAATATACACAGTGACTGCTATTCTCTATAATATACACAGGGACTGCTATTCTCTATAATATACACAGTGACTGCTATTCTCTATAATAAACACAGTGACTGCTATTATCTATAATATACAGAGGGACTGCTATTCTCTATAATATACACAGGGACTGCTATTATCTATAATATACACAGGGACTGCTATTATCTATAATATACACAGGGAATGCTATTCTCTATAATATACACAGTGACTGCTATTCTCTATAATAAACACAGTGACTGCTATTATCTATAATATACAGAGGGACTGCTATTCTCTATAATATACACAGGGACTGCTATTATCTATAATATACACAGGGACTGCTATTATCTATAATATACACAGGGAATGCTATTCTCTATAATATACACAGGGACTGCTATTATCTATAATATACACAGTGACTGTTATTATCTATAATATACACAGTGACTGCTATTATCTATAATATACAGAGGGACTGCTATTCTCTATAATATACACAGGGACTGCTATTATCTATAATATACACAGTGACTGCTATTATCTATAATATACAGAGGGACTGCTATTCTCTATAATATACACAGGGACTGCTATTCTCTATAATATACACAGGGACTGCTATTATCTATAATAAACACAGTGACTGCTATTATCTATAATATACACAGTGACTGCTATTATCTATAATATACAGAGGGACTGCTATTCTCTATAATATACACTAGGACTGCTATTCTCTATAATATACACAGTGACTGCTATTCTCTATAATATACACAGGGACTGCTATTATCTATAATAAACACAGTGACTGCTATTATCTATAATAAACACAGTGACTGCTATTATCTATAATATACAGAGGGACTGCTATTCTCTATAATATACACAGGGACTGCTATTATCTATAATATACACAGGGACTGCTATTCTCTATAATATACACAGGGACTGCTATTATCTATAATATACAGAGGGACTGCTATTCTCTATAATATACACAGTGACTGCTATTATCTATAATATACACAGTGACTGCTATTATCTATAATATACAGAGGGACTGCTATTCTCTATAATATACACAGGGACTGCTATTATCTATAATATACACAGGGACTGCTATTATCTATAATATACACAGTGACTGCTATTATCTATAATATACAGAGGGACTGCTATTCTCTATAATATACACAGGGACTGCTATTATCTATAATATACACAGGGACTGCTATTATCTATAATAAACACAGTGACTGCTATTATCTATAATATACACAGTGACTGCTATTATCTATAATATACACAGTGACTGCTATTATCTATAATATACACAGGGACTGCTATTATCTATAATAAACACAGTGACTGCTATTATCTATAATATACACAGTGACTGCTATTCTCTATAATATACACAGGGACTGCTATTATCTATAATATACACAGTGACTGCTATTATCTATAATATACAGAGGGACTGCTATTCTCTATAATATACACAGGGACTGCTATTATCTATAATATACACAGGGACTGCTATTATCTATAATAAACACAGTGACTGCTATTATCTATAATATACACAGTGACTGCTATTATCTATAATATACAGAGGGACTGCTATTCTCTATAATATACACTAGGACTGCTATTCTCTATAATATACACAGTGACTGCTATTCTCTATAATATACACAGGGACTGCTATTATCTATAATAAACACAGTGACTGCTATTATCTATAATAAACACAGTGACTGCTATTATCTATAATATACAGAGGGACTGCTATTCTCTATAATATACACAGGGACTGCTATTATCTATAATATACACAGGGACTGCTATTCTCTATAATATACACAGGGACTGCTATTATCTATAATATACAGAGGGACTGCTATTCTCTATAATATACACAGGGACTGCTATTCTCTATAATATACACAGGGACTGCTATTATCTATAATATACAGAGGGACTGCTATTATCTATAATATACACAGGGACTGCTATTATCTATAATATACACAGGGACTGCTATTATCTATAATATACACAGGGACTGCTATTATCTATAATATACAGAGGGACTGCTATTATCTATAATATACACAGGGACTGCTATTATCTATAATATACAGAGGGACTGCTATTCTCTATAATATACACAGGGACTGCTATTCTCTATAATATACACAGGGACTGCTATTATCTATAATATACAGAGGGACTGCTATTATCTATAATATACACAGGGACTGCTATTATCTATAATATACAGAGGGACTGCTATTATCTATAATATACACAGGGACTGCTATTATCTATAATATACATAGTGACTGCTATTCTCTATAATATACACAGTGACTGCTATTCTCTATAATATACACAGGGACTGCTATTCTCTATAATATACACAGTGACTGCTATTCTCTATAATATACACAGTGACTGCTATTCTCTATAATATACACAGTGACTGCTATTCTCTATAATATACACAGGGACTGCTATTCTCTATAATATACACAGTGACTGCTATTATCTATAATATACACAGGGACTGCTATTATCTATAATATACAGAGTGACTGCTATTATCTATAATATACACAGTGGCTGCTATTCTCTATAATATACAGAGGGACTGCTATTCTCTATAATATACACAGGGGCTGCTATTCTCTATTATATACACAGGGACTGCTATTATCTATAATATACACAGTGACTGCTATTCTCTATAATATACACAGTGACTGCTATTCTCTATAATATACACAGGGACTGCTATTCTCTATAATATACACAGTGACTGCTATTCTCTATAATAAACACAGTGACTGCTATTATCTATAATATGCAGAGGGACTGCTATTCTCTATAATAGACACAGGGACTGCTATTATCTATAATATACACAGGGACTGCTATTATCTATAATATACACAGGGAATGCTATTCTCTATAATATACACAGGGACTGCTATTATCTATAATAAACACAGTGACTGCTATTATCTATAATAAACACAGTGACTGCTATTATCTATAATATACACAGTGACTGCTATTATCTATAATATACAGAGGGACTGCTATTCTCTATAATATACACAGGGACTGCTATTATCTATAATATACACAGGGACTGCTATTATCTATAATAAACACAGTGACTGCTATTATCTATAATAAACACAGTGACTGCTATTCTCTATAATATACACAGGGACTGTTATTATCTATAATATACACAGGGACTGCTATTCTCTATAATATACACAGGGACTGCTATTATCTATAATATACAGAGGGACTGCTATTATCTATAATAAACACAGTGACTGCTATTATCTATAATAAACACAGTGACTGCTATTATCTATAATATACACAGTGACTGCTATTATCTATAATATACACAGGGACTGCTATTCTCTATAATATACACAGGGACTGCTATTATCTATAATATACAGAGGGACTGCTATTATCTATAATATACACAGTGACTGCTATTATCTATAATATACACAGTGACTGCTATTATCTATAATATACACAGTGACTGCTATTATCTATAATATACACAGGGACTGCTATTATCTATAATATACAGAGGGACTGCTATTCTCTATAATATACACAGTGACTGCTATTCTCTATAATATACACAGGGACTGCTATTCTCTATAATATACACAGGGACTGCTATTCTCTATAATATACACAGGGACTGCTATTATCTATAATAAACACAGTGACTGCTATTATCTATAATAAACACAGTGACTGCTATTATCTATAATATACACAGGGGCTGCTATTCTCTATAATATACACAGTGACTGCTATTATCTATAATATACACAGGGACTGCTATTCACTATAATATACACAGGGACTGCTATTCTCTATAATATACACAGGGACTGCTATTATCTATAATATACACAGGGACTGCTATTCTCTATAATATACACAGGGACTGCTATTCTCTATTATATACACTAGGACTGCTATTCTCTATAATATACACAGTGACTGCTATTCTCTATAATATACACAGGGACTGCTATTATCTATAATAAACACAGTGACTGCTATTATCTATAATAAACACAGTGACTGCTATTATCTATAATATACAGAGGGACTGCTATTCTCTATAATATACACAGGGACTGCTATTATCTATAATATACAGAGGGACTGCTATTCTCTATAATATACACAGGGACTGCTATTATCTATAATATACAGAGGGACTGCTATTCTCTATAATATACACAGGGACTGCTATTCTCTATAATATACACAGGGACTGCTATTATCTATAATATACAGAGGGACTGCTATTATCTATAATATACACAGGGACTGCTATTATCTATAATATACAGAGGGACTGCTATTATCTATAATATACACAGGGACTGCTATTATCTATAATATACAGAGGGACTGCTATTATCTATAATATACACAGGGACTGCTATTATCTATAATATACAGAGGGACTGCTATTCTCTATAATATACACAGGGACTGCTATTCTCTATAATATACACAGTTACTGCTATTATCTATAATATACAGAGGGACTGCTATTATCTATAATATACACAGGGACTGCTATTATCTATAATATACACAGGGACTGCTATTATCTATAATATACAGAGGGACTGCTATTATCTATAATATACACAGGGACTGCTATTATCTATAATATACAGAGGGACTGCTATTCTCTATAATATACACAGGGACTGCTATTCTCTATAATATACACAGGGACTGCTATTATCTATAATATACAGAGGGACTGCTATTATCTATAATATACACAGGGACTGCTATTATCTATAATATACAGAGGGACTGCTATTATCTATAATATACACAGGGACTGCTATTATCTATAATATACATAGTGACTGCTATTCTCTATAATATACACAGTGACTGCTATTCTCTATAATATACACAGGGACTGCTATTCTCTATAATATACACAGTGACTGCTATTCTCTATAATATACACAGTGACTGCTATTCTCTATAATATACACAGTGACTGCTATTCTCTATAATATACACAGGGACTGCTATTCTCTATAATATACACAGTGACTGCTATTATCTATAATATACACAGGGACTGCTATTATCTATAATATACAGAGTGACTGCTATTATCTATAATATACACAGTGGCTGCTATTCTCTATAATATACAGAGGGACTGCTATTCTCTATAATATACACAGGGGCTGCTATTCTCTATTATATACACAGGGACTGCTATTATCTATAATATACACAGTGACTGCTATTCTCTATAATATACACAGTGACTGCTATTCTCTATAATATACACAGGGACTGCTATTCTCTATAATATACACAGTGACTGCTATTCTCTATAATAAACACAGTGACTGCTATTATCTATAATATACAGAGGGACTGCTATTCTCTATAATAGACACAGGGACTGCTATTATCTATAATATACACAGGGACTGCTATTATCTATAATATACACAGGGAATGCTATTCTCTATAATATACACAGGGACTGCTATTATCTATAATAAACACAGTGACTGCTATTATCTATAATAAACACAGTGACTGCTATTATCTATAATATACACAGTGACTGCTATTATCTATAATATACAGAGGGACTGCTATTCTCTATAATATACACAGGGACTGCTATTATCTATAATATACACAGGGACTGCTATTATCTATAATAAACACAGTGACTGCTATTATCTATAATAAACACAGTGACTGCTATTCTCTATAATATACACAGGGACTGTTATTATCTATAATATACACAGGGACTGCTATTCTCTATAATATACACAGGGACTGCTATTATCTATAATATACAGAGGGACTGCTATTATCTATAATAAACACAGTGACTGCTATTATCTATAATAAACACAGTGACTGCTATTATCTATAATATACACAGTGACTGCTATTATCTATAATATACACAGGGACTGCTATTCTCTATAATATACACAGGGACTGCTATTATCTATAATATACAGAGGGACTGCTATTATCTATAATATACACAGTGACTGCTATTATCTATAATATACACAGTGACTGCTATTATCTATAATATACACAGTGACTGCTATTATCTATAATATAGACAGGGACTGCTATTCTCTATAATATACAGAGGGACTGCTATTCTCTATAATATACACAGTGACTGCTATTCTCTATAATATACACAGGGACTGCTATTCTCTATAATATACACAGGGACTGCTATTCTCTATAATATACACAGGGACTGCTATTATCTATAATAAACACAGTGACTGCTATTATCTATAATAAACACAGTGACTGCTATTATCTATAATATACACAGGGGCTGCTATTCTCTATAATATACACAGTGACTGCTATTATCTATAATATACACAGGGACTGCTATTCACTATAATATACACAGGGACTGCTATTCTCTATAATATACACAGGGACTGCTATTATCTATAATATACACAGGGACTGCTATTCTCTATAATATACACAGGGACTGCTATTCTCTATTATATACACTAGGACTGCTATTCTCTATAATATACACAGTGACTGCTATTCTCTATAATATACACAGGGACTGCTATTATCTATAATAAACACAGTGACTGCTATTATCTATAATAAACACAGTGACTGCTATTATCTATAATATACAGAGGGACTGCTATTCTCTATAATATACACAGGGACTGCTATTATCTATAATATACAGAGGGACTGCTATTCTCTATAATATACACAGGGACTGCTATTATCTATAATATACAGAGGGACTGCTATTCTCTATAATATACACAGGGACTGCTATTCTCTATAATATACACAGGGACTGCTATTATCTATAATATACAGAGGGACTGCTATTATCTATAATATACACAGGGACTGCTATTATCTATAATATACAGAGGGACTGCTATTATCTATAATATACACAGGGACTGCTATTATCTATAATATACAGAGGGACTGCTATTATCTATAATATACACAGGGACTGCTATTATCTATAATATACAGAGGGACTGCTATTCTCTATAATATACACAGGGACTGCTATTCTCTATAATATACACAGTTACTGCTATTATCTATAATATACAGAGGGACTGCTATTATCTATAATATACACAGGGACTGCTATTATCTATAATATACAGAGGGACTGCTATTATCTATAATATACACAGGGACTGCTATTATCTATAATATACACAGTGACTGCTATTCTCTATAATATACACAGTGACTGCTATTCTCTATAATATACACAGGGACTGCTATTCTCTATAATATACACAGTGACTGCTATTCTCTATAATATACACAGTGACTGCTATTCTCTATAATATACACAGTGACTGCTATTCTCTATAATATACACAGGGACTGCTATTCTCTATAATATACACAGTGACTGCTATTATCTATAATATACACAGGGACTGCTATTATCTATAATATACAGAGGGACTGCTGTTATCTATAATATACACAGTGGCTGCTATTCTCTATAATATACAGAGGGACTGCTATTCTCTATAATATACACAGGGGCTGCTATTCTCTATTATATACACAGGGACAGCTATTATCTATAATATACACAGGGACTGCTATTATCTATAATAAACACAGTGACTGCTATTATCTATAATATACAGAGGGACTGCTATTATCTATAATAAACACAGTGACTGCTATTATCTATAATATACAGAGGGACAGCTATTCTCTATAATATACACAGTGACTGCTATTCTCTATAATATACACAGGGACTGCTATTCTCTATAATATACACAGGGACTGCTATTATCTATAATATACACAGTGACTGCTATTATCTATAATATACACAGTGACTGCTATTATCTATAATATACACAGTGACTGCTATTATCTATAATATACACAGGGACTGCTATTATCTATAATATACACAGTGACTGCTATTCTCTATAATATACACAGTGACTGCTATTCTCTATAATATACACAGGGACTGCTATTCTCTATAATATACACAGGGACTGCTATTCTCTATAATATACACAGGGACTGCTATTCTCTATAATATACACAGGGACTGCTATTCTCTATAATATACACAGGGACTGTTATTCTCTATTATATACACAGGGACTGCTGTTCTCTATAATATACACAGGGACTGCTATTATCTATAATATACACAGGGACTGCTATTCTCTATAATATACACAGAGACTGCTATTCTCTATAATATACACAGGGACTGCTATTCTCTATAATATACACAGGGACTGCTATTCTCTATAATATACACAGGGACTGCTATTATCTATAATATACACAGGGACTGCTATTCTCTATAATATACACAGGGACTGCTATTATCTATAATATACACAGTGACTGCTATTATCTATAATATACAGAGGGACTGCTATTCTCTATAATATACACAGGGACTGTTATTATCTATAATATACACAGGGACTGCTATTATCTATAATAAACACAGTGACTGCTATTATCTATAATATACAGAGGGACTGCTATTATCTATAATATACACAGTGACTGCTATTCTCTATAATATACACAGGGACTGCTATTCTCTATAATATACACAGGGACTGCTATTATCTATAATATACACAGGGACTGCTATTGTCTATAATATACACAGGGACTGCTATTCTCTATAATATACACAGGGACTGCTATTATCTATAATATACACAGGGACTGCTATTATCTATAATAAACACAGTGACTGCTATTATCTATAATATACAGAGGGACTGCTATTATCTATAATATACACAGGGACTGCTATTATCTATAATATACAGAGGGACTGCTATTCTCTATAATATACACAGTGACTGCTATTCTCTATAATATACACAGGGACTGCTATTATCTATAATATACACAGGGACTGCTATTATCTATAATAAACACAGTGACTGCTATTCTCTATAATATACACAGGGACTGCTATTATCTATAATATACACAGTTACTGCTATTATCTATAATATACACAGGGACTGCTATTATCTATAATATACACAGGGACTGCTATTATCTATAATATACACAGGGACTGCTATTATCTATAATAAACACAGTGACTGCTATTATCTATAATATACAGAGGGACTGCTATTATCTATAATATACACAGGGACTGCTATTCTCTATAATATACACAGGGACTGCTATTCTCTATAATATACAAAGGGACTGCAATTCTCTATAATATACACAGTGACTGCTATTCTCTATAATATACAGAGGGACTGCTATTATCTATAATATACAAAGGGACTGCTATTATCTATAATATACACAGGGGCTGCTATTATCTATAATATACAAAGGGACTGCTATTATCTATAATAAACACAGTGACTTCTATTATCTATAATATACAAAGGGACTGCTATTCTCTATAATAAACACAGTGACTTCTATTATCTATAATATACAAAGGGACTGCTATTCTCTATAATATACACAGGGACTGCTATTCTCTATAATATACACTGGGACTGCTATTCTCTATAATAAACACAGTGACTGCTATTATCTATAATATACAAAGGGACTGCTATTATCTATAATAAACACAGTGACTGCTATTATCTATAATATACAAAGGGACTGCTATTATCTATAATAAACACAGTGACTGCTATTATCTGTAATATACACAGTGACTGCTATTCTCTATAATATACACAGTGACTGCTATTCTCTATAATATACACAGGGACTTCTATTATCTATAATAAACACAGTGACTGCTATTATCTATAATCTACACAGTGACTGCTATTATCTATAATATACACACGGACTGCTATTATCTATAATATACAGAGGGACTGCTATTATCTATAATATACACAGGGACTGCTATTCTCTATAATATACACAGTGACTGCTATTCTCTATAATATACAGAGGGACTGCTATTCTCTATAATATACACAGGGACTGCTATTGTCTATAATATACACAGGGACTGCTATTATCTATAATATACACAGTGACTGCTATTATCTATAATATACACAGGGACTGCTATTCTCTATAATATACACCGGGACTGCTATTATCTATAATATACACAGTGACTGCTATTATCTATAATATGCACAGGGACTGCTATTCTCTATAATATACACCGGGACTGCTATTATCTATAATATACACAGTGACTGCTATTCTCTATAATATACACAGGGACTGCTATTCTCTATAATATACACCGGGACTGCTATTATCTATAATATACACAGTGACTGCTATTCTCTATAATATACACAGGGACTGCTATTCTCTATAATATACACAGTGACTGCTATTCTCTATAATATACACAGGGACTGCTATTATCTATAATATACACAGGGACTGCTATTATCTATAATATACACAGTGACTGCTATTATCTATAATATACACAGGGACTGCTATTCTCTATAATATACACCGGGACTGCTATTATCTATAATATACACAGTGACTGCTATTCTCTATAATATACACAGGGACTGCTATTCTCTATAATATACACAGGGACTGCTATTCTCTATAATATACACAGTGACTGCTATTATCTATAATATACACAGTGACTGCTATTCTCTATAATATACACAGTGACTGCTATTCTCTATAATATACACAGGGACTGCTATTATCTATAATAAACACAGTGACTGCTATTATCTATAATCTACACAGTGACTGCTATTCTCTATATTATACACAGTGACTGCTATTCTCTATAATATACACAGGGACTGCTATTATCTATAATATACAGAGGGACTGCTATTATCTATAATATACACAGGGACTGCTATTCTCTATAATATACACAGTGACTGCTATTCTCTATAATATACAGAGGGACTGCTATTCTCTATAATATACACAGGGACTGCTATTCTCTATAATATACACAGGGACTGCTATTATCTATAATATACACAGGGACTGCTATTATCTATAATATACACAGGGACTGCTATTCTCTATAATATACACCGGGACTGCTATTATCTATAATATACACAGTGACTGCTATTCTCTATAATATACACAGGGACTGCTATTCTCTATAATATACACAGGGACTGCTATTCTCTATAATATACACAGTGACTGCTATTCTCTATAATATACACAGGGACTGCTATTCTCTATAATATACACAGTGACTGCTATTCTCTATAATATACAGAGGGACTGCTATTCTCTATAATATACACCGGGACTGCTATTATCTATAATATACACAGTGACTGCTATTCTCTATAATATACACAGGGACTGCTATTCTCTATAATATACACAGTGACTGCTATTCTCTATAATATACACATGGACTGCTATTCTCTATAATATACACAGGGACTGCTATTCTCTATAATATACACAGGGACTGCTATTCTCTATAATATACACAGGGACTGTTATTCTCTATAATATACACAGGGACTGCTATTATCTATAATAAACACAGTGACTGCTATTCTCTATAATATACACAGGGACTGCTATTCTCTATAATATACACAGTGACTGCTATTATCTATAATATACACAGGGACTGCTATTCTCTATAATATACACCGGGACTGCTATTATCTATAATATACACAGGGACTGCTATTATCTATAATATACAAAGGGACTGCTATTATCTATAATAAACACAGTGACTGCTATTATCTATAATATACACAGGGACTGCTATTCTCTATAATATACACAGTGACTGCTATTCTCTATAACATACACAGTGACTGCTATTATCTATAATATACACAGGGACTGCTATTCTCTATAATATACACAGTGACTGCTATTATCTATAATATACAGAGGGACTGCTATTATCTATAATAAACACAGTGACTGCTATTATCTATAATATACACAGGGACTGCTATTCTCTATAATATACACAGTGACTGCTATTATCTATAATATACAAAGGGACTGCTATTATCTATAATAAACACAGTGACTGCTATTATCTATAATATACAAAGGGACTGCTATTATCTATAATAAACACAGTGACTGCTATTATCTATAATATACAGAGGGACTGCTGTTATCTATAATATACAAAGGGACTGCTATTATCTATAATAAACACAGTGACTGCTATTATCTATAATATACACAGGGACTGCTATTCTCTATAATATACACAGTGACTGCTATTCTCTATAACATACACAGTGACTGCTATTATCTATAATATACACAGGGACTGCTATTCTCTATAATATACACAGTGACTGCTATTATCTATAATATACAGAGGGACTGCTATTCTCTATAATATACACAGTGACTGCTATTCTCTATAATATACACAGGGACTGCTATTCTCTATAATATACACAGGGACTGCTATTATCTATAATATACAGAGGGACAGCTATTCTCTATAATATACACAGTGACTGCTATTCTCTATAATATACACAGGGACTGCTATTATCTATAATATACAGAGGGACTGCTATTATCTATAATATACACAGGGACTGCTATTCTCTATAATATACACAGTGACTGCTATTCTCTATAATATACAGAGGGACTGCTATTCTCTATAATATACACAGGGACTGCTATTCTCTATAATATACACAGTGACTGCTATTCTCTATAATATACACAGAGACTGTTATTATCTATAATATACACAGTGACTGCTATTCTCTATAATATACACAGAGACTGCTATTCTCTATAATATACACAGGGACTGCTATTATCTATAATATACACAGGGACTGCTATTATCTATAATATACACAGGGACTGCTATTATCTATAATATACAGAGGGACTGCTATTATCTATAATATACACAGTGACTGCTATTCTCTATAATATACACAGTGACTGCTATTATCTATAATATACAGAGGGACTGCTATTATCTATAATATACACAGGGACTGCTATTCTCTATAATATACACAGGGACTGCTATTATCTATAATATACACAGTGACTGCTATTCACTATAATATACAGAGGGACTGCTATTATCTATAATATACACAGGGACTGCTATTCTCTATAATATACACAGGGACTGCTATTCTCTATAATATACACAGGGACTGCTATTCTCTATAATATACACAGAGACTGTTATTATCTATAATATACACAGTGACTGCTATTCTCTATAATATACACAGTGACTGCTATTCTCTATAATATACACAGGGACTGCTATTCTCTATAATATACACAGGGACTGCTATTCTCTATAATATACACAGGGACTGCTATTCTCTATAATATACACAGGGACTGCTATTCTCTATAATATACACAGAGACTGTTATTATCTATAATATACACAGTGACTGCTATTCTCTATAATATACACAGAGACTGCTATTCTCTATAATATACACAGGGACTGCTATTCTCTATAATATACACAGTGACTGCTATTCTCTATAATATACACAGGGACTGCTATTCTCTATAATATACACAGGGACAACTATTCTCTATAATATACAGAGGGACTGCTATTATCTATAATATACAGAGGGACTGCTATTATCTCTAATATACACAGGGACTGCTATTCTCTATAATATACACAGGGACAACTATTCTCTATAATATACACAGGGACTGCTATTATCTATAATATACAGAGGGACTGCTATTATCTATAATATACACAGTGACTGTTATTCTCTATAATATACACAGGGACTGCTATTCTCTATAATATACACAGGGACTGCTATTCTCTATAATATACACAGTGACTGCTATTCTCTATAATATACACAGGGACTGCTATTATCTATAATATACAGAGGGACTGCTATTATCTATAATATACACAGTGACTGTTATTCTCTATAATATACACAGGGACTGCTATTCTCTATAATATACACAGTGACTGTTATTCTCTATAATATACACAGGGACTGCTATTCTCTATAATATACACAGTGACTGCTATTCTCTATAATATACAAAGGGACTGCTATTATCTATAATATACAGAGGGACTGCTATTATCTATAATATACACAGTGACTGTTATTCTCTATAATATACACAGGGACAACTATTCTCTATAATATACACAGGGACTGCTATTATCTATAATATACAGAGGGACTGCTATTATCTATAATATACACAGGGACAACTATTCTCTATAATATACACAGTGACTGCTATTATCTATAATATACACAGTGACTGTTATTCTCTATAATATACACAGGGACAACTATTCTCTATAATATACACAGTGACTGCTATTATCTATAATATACACAGTGACTGTTATTCTCTATAATATACACAGGGACAACTATTCTCTATAATATACACAGGGACTGCTATTATCTATAATATACACAGTGACTGTTATTCTCTATAATATACACAGGGACAACTATTCTCTATAATATACACAGTGACTGCTATTATCTATAATATACACCGTGACTGTTATTCTCTATAATATACACAGGGACAACTATTCTCTATAATATACACAGGGACTGCTATTATCTATAATATACAGAGGGACTGCTATTATCTATAATATACACAGTGACTGCTATTCTCTATAATATACACAGGGACTGCTATTCTCTATAATATACACAGGGACTGCTATTCTCTATAATATACACAGTGACTGCTATTATCTATAATATACACAGGGACTGCTATTATCTATAATATACAGAGGGACTGCAATTATCTATAATATACACAGGGACTGCTATTCTCTATAATATACACAGGGACTGCTATTCTCTATAATATACACAGGGACTGCTATTATCTATAATATACACAGGGGCTGCTATTCTCTATAATATGCACAGTGACTGCTATTCTCTATAATATACACAGGGACTGCTATTCTCTATAATATACACAGTGACTGCTATTCTCTATAATATACACAATGACTGCTATTATCTATAATATACACAGGGACTGCTATTCTCTATAATATACACAATGACTGCTATTATCTATAATATACACAGTGACTGCTATTCTCTATAATATTCAGAGGGACTGCTATTATCTATAATATACACAGGGACTGCTATTCTCTATAATATACACAGTGACTGCTATTCTCTATAATATACACAGGGACTGCTATTCTCTATAATATACACAGTGACTGCTATTATCTATAATATACACAGGGACTGCTATTCTCTATAATATACACAGTGACTGCTATTCTCTATAATATACACAGTGACTGCTATTCTCTATAATATACACAGGGACTGCTATTCTCTATAATATACACAGTGACTGCTATTCTCTATAATATACAGAGGGACTGCTATTATCTATAATATACACAGGGACTGCTATTCTCTATAATATACACAGTGACTGCTATTATCTATAATATACACAGGGACTGCTATTCTCTATAATATACACAGTGACTGCTATTCTCTATAATATACACAGGGACTGCTATTATCTTTAATAAACACAGTGACTGCTATTCTCTATAATATACAGAGGGACTGCTATTATCTATAATATACACAGGGACTGCTATTCTCTATAATATACACAGGGACTGCTATTCTCTATAATATACACAGTGACTGCTATTATCTATAATATACAGAGGGACTGCAATTATCTATAATATACACAGGGACTGCTATTCTCTATAATATACACAGGGACTGCTATTCTCTATAATATACACAGGGACTGCTATTATCTATAATATACACAGGGACTGCTATTATCTATAATATACACAGGGACTGCTATTCTCTATAATATACACAGGGACTGCTATTCTCTATAATATACACAGGGACTGCTATTCTCTATAATATACACAGGGACTGCTATTATCTATAATATACACAGGGACTGCTATTCTCTATAATATACACAGGGACTGCTATTCTCTATAATATACACAGGGACTGCTATTATCTATAATATACACAGGGACTGCTATTATCTATAATATACACAGGGACTGCTATTCTCTATAATATACACAATGACTGCTATTATCTATAATATACACAGGGGCTGCTATTTACTAGAATATATACAGGGACTGCTATTCTCTATAATATACACAGGGACTGCTATTCTCTATAATATACACAGAGACTGCTATTCTCTATAATATACACAGGGACTGCTATTCTCTATAATATACACAGGGACTGCTATTCTCTATAATATACACAGGGACTGCTGTTCTCTATAATATACACAGTGACTGCTATTCTCTATAATATACACAGTGACTGCTATTCTCTATAATATACACAGGGACTGCTATTCTCTATAATATACACAGGGACTGCTATTCTCTATAATATACACAATGACTGCTATTATCTATAATATACACAGGGGCTGCTATTCTCTATAATATATACAGGGACTGCTATTCTCTATAATATACACAATGACTGCTATTATCTATAATATACACAGGGGCTGCTATTTACTAGAATATATACAGGGACTGCTATTCTCTATAATATACACAGGGACTGCTATTCTCTATAATATACACAGGGACTGCTATTCTCTACAATATACACAGTGACTGCTATTATCTATAATATACACAGGGACTGCTTTTCTCTATAATATACACAGGGGCTGCTATTCTCTATAATATACAGAGGGACTGCTTTTCTCTTTAATATACACAGTGACTGCTATTCTCTATAATATACACAGTGACTGCTATTATCTATAATATACACAGGGACTGCTATTCTCTATAATATACACAGGGGCTGCTATTCTCTATAATATGCACAGGGACTGCTTTTCTCTTTAATATACACATTGACGGCTATTCTCTATAATATACACATTGACAGCTATTATCTATAATATACACAGGGACTGCTATTCTCTATAATATACACAGGGGCTGCTGTTCTCTATAATATGCACAGGGACTGCTATTCTCTATAATATACACAGGGACTGCTATTCTCTATAATATACACAGGGACTGCTATTCTCTATAATATACACAGTGACTGCTATTATCTATAATATACACAGGGACTGCTATTCTCTATAATATACACAGGGGCTGCTATTCTCTATAATATGCACAGGGACTGCTATTCTCTATAATATACACAGGGACTGCTATTCTCTATAATATACACAGGGACTGCTGTTCTCTATAATATACACAGTGACTGCTATTATCTATAATATACACAGGGACTGCTATTCTCTATAATATACACAGGGGCTGCTATTCTCTATAATATGCACAGGGACTGCTATTCTCTATAATATACACAGTGACTGCTATTATCTATAATATACACAGGGGCTGCTATTCTCTATAATATGCACAGGGACTGCTATTCTCTATAATATACACAGGGACTGCTATTATCTATAATATACACAGGGACTGCTATTCTCTATAATATACACAGGGACTGCTGTTCTCTATAATATACACAGGGACTGCTATTCTCTATAATATACACATTGACAGCTATTATCTATAATATACACAGGGACTGCTATTCTCTATAATATACACTGGGACTGCTATTCTCTATAATATACACAGGGACTGCTATTCTCTATAATATACACATTGACAGCTATTATCTATAATATACACAGGGACTGCTATTCTCTATAATATACACAGGGACTGCTATTCTCTATAATATACACAGGGACTGTTATTCTCTATAATATACACATTGACAGCTATTATCTATAATATACACAGGGACTGCTATTCTCTATAATATACACAGGGGCTGCTATTGTCTATAATATACACAGGGACTGCTATTATCTATAATATACACAGTGACTGTTATTCTCTATAATATACACAGGGACTGCTGTTCTCTATAATATAAACAGGGACTGCTTTTCTCTTTAATCTACACATTGACGGCTATTCTCTATAATATACACAGGGACTGCTATTCTCTATAATATACACAGGGACTGCTATTATCTATAATATACACAGTGACTGCTATTCTCTATAATATACACATTGACAGCTATTATCTATAATATGCACAGGGACTGCTATTCTCTATAATATACACAGGGACTGCTATTCTCTATAATATACACATTGACAGCTATTATCTATAATATGCACAGGGACTGCTATTCTCTATAATATACACAGGGACTGCTATTCTCTATAATATACACATTGACAGCTATTATCTATAATATGCACAGGGACTGCTATTATCTATAATATACACAGGGACTGCTATTCTCGATAATATACACAGGGACTGCTATTCTCTATAATATACACAGGGACTGCTATTCTCTATAATATACACAGGGACTGCTATTCTCTATAATATACACAGGGACTGCTATTCTCTATAATATACACAGTGACTGTTATTATCTATAATATACACAGGGACTGCTATTCTCTATAATATAAACAGGGACTGCTATTATCTATAATATACACAGGGACTGCTATTCTCTATAATATACACTGGGACTGCTATTCTCTATAATATACACAGGGACTGCTATTCTCTATAATATACACATTGACAGCTATTATCTATAATATGCACAGGGACTGCTATTCTCTGTAATATACACAGGGACTGCTATTCTCTATAATATACACAGGGACTGCTATTCTCTATAATATACACAGGGACTGCTATTCTCTATAATATACACATTGACAGCTATTATCTATAATATGCACAGGGACTGCTATTCTCTATAATATACACAGTGACTGCTATTCTCTATAATATAAACAGGGACTGCTTTTCTCTTTAATATACACAGGGACTGCTATTCTCTATAATATACACTGGGACTGCTATTCTCTATAATATACACAGGGACTGCTATTCTCTATAATATACACAGGGACTGCTATTCTCTATAATATACACAGGGACTGCTATTCTCTATAATATACACATTGACAGCTATTATCTATAATATGCACAGGGACTGCTATTCTCTATAATATACACTGGGACTGCTATTCTCTATAATATACACAGGGACTGCTATTCTCTATAATATACACAGGGACTGCTATTCTCTATAATATACACATTAACAGCTATTATCTATAATATGCACAGGGACTGCTATTCTCTATAATATACACAGGGACTGCTATTCTCTATAATATACACAGGGACTGCTATTCTCTATAATATAAACAGGGACTGCTTTTCTCTTTAATATACACAGCAACTGCTATTCTCTATAATATACACAGTGACTGCTATTCTCTATAATATACACAGGGACTGCTATTCTCTATAATATAAACAGGGACTGCTTTTCTCTTTAATATACACAGGGACTGCTATTCTCTATAATATACACAGTGACCGCTATTATCTATAATATACACAGGGACTGCTATTCTCTATAATATACACAGTGACTGCTATTCTCTATAATATACACAGGGACTGCTATTCTCTATAATATACACAGTGACTGCTATTCTCTATAATATACACAGGGACTGCTGTTCTCTATAATATACACAGTGACTGCTATTATCTATAATATACACAGGGACTGCTATTCTCTATAATATACACAGGGACTGCTATTCTCTATAATATCTACAGGGACTGCTATTCTCTATAATATACACAGGGACTGCTATTCTCTATAATATACACAGGGACTGCTATTATCTATAATATACACAGGGACTGCTATTATCTATTATATACACAGGGACTGCTATTATCTATAATATACACAGGGACTGCTATTATCTATAATATACACAGTGACTGCTATTCTCTATTATATACACAGGGACTGCTATTCTCTATAATATACACAGGGGCTGCTATTATCTATAATATACACAGGGACTGCTATTCTCTATAATATACACAGTGACTGCTATTCTCCATAATATACACAGTGACTGCTATTCTCTATAATATACACAATGACTGCTATTATCTATAATATACACAGGGACTGCTATTATCTATAATATACACAGTGACTGCTATTCTCTATAATATACACAGTGACTGCTATTCTCTATAATATACACAGTGACTGCTATTCTCTATAATATACACAATGACTGCTATTCTCTATAATATACACAGGGACTGCTATTATCTATAATATACACAGGGACTGCTATTATCTATAATATACACAGGGACTGCTATTCTCTATAATATACACAATGACTGCTATTATCTATAATATACACAGGGACTGCTATTATCTATAATATACACAGTGACTGTTATTCTCTATAATATACACAATGACTGCTATTCTCTATAATATACACAGTGACTGCTATTCTCTATAATATACACAATGACTGCTATTATCTATAATATACACAGGGACTGCTATTCTCTATAATATACACAATGACTGCTATTATCTATAATATACACAGGGGCTGCTATTCTCTATAATATACACAGGGACTGCTATTCTCTATAATATACACAGGGACTGCTATTCTCTATAATATACACAGGGACTGCTATTCTCTATAATATACACAGGGACTGCTATTCTCTATAATATACACAATGACTGCTATTATCTATAATATACACAGGGGCTGCTATTCTCTATAATATACACAGGGACTGCTATTCTCTATAATATACACAATGACTGCTATTATCTATAATATACACAGGGGCTGCTATTCTCTATAATATACACAGGGACTGCTATTCTCTATAATATACACAGGGACTGCTATTATCTATAATATACACAGGGACAACTATTCTCTATAATATACACAGGGACTGCTATTCTCTATAATATACACAGAGACTGCTATTCTCTATAATATACACAGGGACTGCTATTCTCTATAATATACACTGGGACTGCTATTCTCTATAATATACACAGGGACTGCTGTTCTCTATAATATACACAGTGACTGCTATTCTCTATAATATACACAGTGACTGCTATTCTCTATAATATACACAGGGACTGCTATTCTCTATAATATACACAGGGACTGCTATTCTCTATAATATACACAATGACTGCTATTATCTATAATATACACAGGGGCTGCTATTCTCTATAATATATACAGGGACTGCTATTCTCTATAATATACACAATGACTGCTATTATCTATAATATACACAGGGGCTGCTATTTACTAGAATATATACAGGGACTGCTATTCTCTATAATATACACAGGGACTGCTATTCTCTATAATATACACAGTGACGGCTATTCTCTATAATATACACAGGGACTGCTATTATCTATAATATACACAGGGACTGCTATTATCTATAATATACACAGTGACTGCTATTATCTATAATATACACAATGACTGCTATTATCTATAATATACACAGGGACTGCTATTCTCTATAATATACACAATGACTGCTATTATCTATAATATATACAGGGACTGCTATTCTCTATAATATACACAGTGACTGCTATTCTCTATAATATACACAATGACTGCTATTATCTATAATATACACAGGGACTGCTATTCTCTATAATATACACAATGACTGCTATTATCTATAATATACACAGGGGCTGCTATTTACTAGAATATATACAGGGACTGCTATTCTCTATAATATACACAGGGGTTGCTATTCTCTATAATATACACAGGCACTGCTATTCTCTATAATATACACAGTGACTGCTATTCTCTATAATATACAGAGGGACTGCTATTATCTATAATATACACAGGGACTGCTATTCTCTATAATATACACAGTGACTGCTATTCTCTATAATATACACAGGGACTGCTATTCTCTATAATATACACAGTGACTGCTATTATCTATAATATACACAGGGACTGCTATTCTCTATAATATACACAGTGACTGCTATTCTCTATAATATACACAGGGACTGCTATTCTCTATAATATACACAGTGACTGCTATTCTCTATAATATACAGAGGGACTGATATTATCTATAATATACACAGGGGCTGCTATTCTCTATAATATACACAGGGACTGCTATTCTCTATAATATACACAGGGACTGCTATTATCTATAATATACACAGGGACAACTATTCTCTATAATATACACAGGGACTGCTATTCTCTATAATATACACAGAGACTGCTATTCTCTATAATATACACAGGGACTGCTATTCTCTATAATATACACAGGGACTGCTATTCTCTATAATATACACAGGGACTGCTGTTCTCTATAATATACACAGTGACTGCTATTCTCTATAATATACACAGTGACTGCTATTCTCTATAATATACACAGGGACTGCTATTCTCTATAATATACACAGGGACTGCTATTCTCTATAATATACACAATGACTGCTATTATCTATAATATACACAGGGGCTGCTATTCTCTATAATATATACAGGGACTGCTATTCTCTATAATATACACAATGACTGCTATTATCTATAATATACACAGGGGCTGATATTTACTAGAATATATACAGGGACTGCTATTCTCTATAATATACACAGGGACTGCTATTCTCTATAATATACACAGTGACGGCTATTCTCTATAATATACACAGGGACTGCTATTATCTATAATATACACAGGGACTGCTATTATCTATAATATACACAGTGACTGCTATTATCTATAATATACACAATGACTGCTATTATCTATAATATACACAGGGACTGCTATTCTCTATAATATACACAATGACTGCTATTCTCTATAATATATACAGGGACTGCTATTCTCTATAATATACACAGTGACTGCTATTCTCTATAATATACACAATGACTGCTATTATCTATAATATACACAGGGACTGCTATTCTCTATAATATACACAATGACTGCTATTATCTATAATATACACAGGGGCTGCTATTTACTAGAATATATACAGGGACTGCTATTCTCTATAATATACACAGGGGTTGCTATTCTCTATAATATACACAGGCACTGCTATTCTCTATAATATACACAGTGACTGCTATTCTCTATAATATACAGAGGGACTGCTATTATCTATAATATACACAGGGACTGCTATTCTCTATAATATACACAGTGACTGCTATTCTCTATAATATACACAGGGACTGCTATTCTCTATAATATACACAGTGACTGCTATTATCTATAATATACACAGGGACTGCTATTCTCTATAATATACACAGTGACTGCTATTCTCTATAATATACACAGGGACTGCTATTCTCTATAATATACACAGTGACTGCTATTCTCTATAATATACAGAGGGACTGATATTATCTATAATATACACAGGGACTGCTATTCTCTATAATATACACAGGGACTGCTATTATCTATAATATACACAGGGACTGCTATTCTCTATAATATACACAGTGACTGCTATTCTCTATAATATACACAGGGACTGCTATTATCTATAATAAACACAGTGACTGCTATTCTCTATAATATACAGAGGGACTGCTATTATCTATAATATACACAGGGACTGCTATTCTCTATAATATACACAGGGACTGCTATTCTCTATAATATACACAGGGACTGCTATTATCTATAATATACAGAGGGACTGCAATTATCTATAATATACACAGGGACTGCTATTCTCTATAATATACACAGGGACTGCTATTCTCTATAATATACACAGGGACTGCTATTATCTATAATATACACAGGGACTGCTATTATCTATAATATACACAGGGACTGCTATTCTCTATAATATACACAGGGACTGCTATTCTCTATAATATACACAGGGACTGCTATTCTCTATAATATACACAGGGACTGCTATTATCTATAATATACACAGGGACTGCTATTCTCTATAATATACACAGGGACTGCTATTCTCTATAATATACACAGGGACTGCTATTATCTATAATATACACAGGGACTGCTATTATCTATAATATACGCAGGGACTGCTATTCTCTATAATATACACAATGACTGCTATTATCTATAATATACACAGGGGCTGCTATTTACTAGAATATATACAGGGACTGCTATTCTCTATAATATACACAGGGACTGCTATTCTCTATAATATACACAGAGACTGCTATTCTCTATAATATACACAGGGACTGCTATTCTCTATAATATACACAGGGACTGCTATTCTCTATAATATACACAGGGACTGCTGTTCTCTATAATATACACAGTGACTGCTATTCTCTATAATATACACAGTGACTGCTATTCTCTATAATATACACAGGGACTGCTATTCTCTATAATATACACAGGGACTGCTATTCTCTATAATATACACAATGACTGCTATTATCTATAATATACACAGGGGCTGCTATTCTCTATAATATATACAGGGACTGCTATTCTCTATAATATACACAATGACTGCTATTATCTATAATATACACAGGGGCTGCTATTTACTAGAATATATACAGGGACTGCTATTCTCTATAATATACACAGGGACTGCTATTCTCTATAATATACACAGGGACTGCTATTCTCTACAATATACACAGTGACTGCTATTATCTATAATATACACAGGGACTGCTTTTCTCTATAATATACACAGGGGCTGCTATTCTCTATAATATACAGAGGGACTGCTTTTCTCTTTAATATACACAGTGACTGCTATTCTCTATAATATACACAGTGACTGCTATTATCTATAATATACACAGGGACTGCTATTCTCTATAATATACACAGGGGCTGCTATTCTCTATAATATGCACAGGGACTGCTTTTCTCTTTAATATACACATTGACGGCTATTCTCTATAATATACACATTGACAGCTATTATCTATAATATACACAGGGACTGCTATTCTCTATAATATACACAGGGGCTGCTATTCTCTATAATATGCACAGGGACTGCTATTCTCTATAATATACACAGGGACTGCTATTCTCTATAATATACACAGGGACTGCTATTCTCTATAATATACACAGTGACTGCTATTATCTATAATATACACAGGGACTGCTATTCTCTATAATATACACAGGGGCTGCTATTCTCTATAATATGCACAGGGACTGCTATTCTCTATAATATACACAGGGACTGCTATTCTCTATAATATACACAGGGACTGCTGTGCTCTATAATATACACAGTGACTGCTATTATCTATAATATACACAGGGACTGCTATTCTCTATAATATACACAGGGGCTGCTATTCTCTATAATATGCACAGGGACTGCTATTCTCTATAATATACACAGTGACTGCTATTATCTATAATATACACAGGGACTGCTATTCTCTATAATATACACAGGGACTGCTATTATCTATAATATACACAGGGGCTGCTATTCTCTATATTATGCACAGGGACTGCTATTCTCTATAATATACACAGGGACTGCTATTATCTATAATATACACAGGGACTGCTATTCTCTATAATATACACAGGGACTGCTGTTCTCTATAATATACACAGGGACTGCTATTCTCTATAATATACACATTGACAGCTATTATCTATAATATACACAGGGACTGCTATTCTCTATAATATACACTGGGACTGCTATTCTCTATAATATACACAGGGACTGCTATTCTCTATAATATACACATTGACAGCTATTATCTATAATATACACAGGGACTGCTATTCTCTATAATATACACAGGGACTGCTATTCTCTATAATATACACAGGGACTGTTATTCTCTATAATATACACATTGACAGCTATTATCTATAATATACACAGGGACTGCTATTCTCTATAATATACACAGGGGCTGCTATTGTCTATAATATACACAGGGACTGCTATTATCTATAATATACAAAGTGACTGTTATTCTCTATAATATACACAGGGACTGCTGTTCTCTATAATATAAACAGGGACTGCTTTTCTCTTTAATCTACACATTGACGGCTATTCTCTATTATATACACAGGGACTGCTATTCTCTATAATATACACAGGGACTGCTATTCTCTATAATATACACAGGGACTGCTATTATCTATAATATACACAGTGACTGCTATTCTCTATAATATACACATTGACAGCTATTATCTATAATATGCACAGGGACTGCTATTCTCTATAATATACACAGGGACTGCTATTCTCTATAATATACACATTGACAGCTATTATCTATAATATGCACAGGGACTGCTATTCTCTATAATATACACAGGGACTGCTATTCTCTATAATATACACATTGACAGCTGTTATCTATAATATGCACAGGGACTGCTATTATCTATAATATACACAGGGACTGCTATTCTCGATAATATACACAGGGACTGCTATTCTCTATAATATACACAGGGACTGCTATTCTCTATAATATACACAGGGACTGCTATTCTCTATAATATACACAGGGACTGCTATTCTCTATAATATACACAGTGACTGTTATTATCTATAATATACACAGGGACTGCTATTCTCTATAATATAAACAGGGACTGCTATTATCTATAATATACACAGGGACTGCTATTCTCTATAATATACACTGGGACTGCTATTCTCTATAATATACACAGGGACTGCTATTCTCTATAATATACACATTGACAGCTATTATCTATAATATGCACAGGGACTGCTATTCTCTATAATATACACAGGGACTGCTATTCTCTATAATATACACAGGGACTGCTATTCTCTATAATATACACATTGACAGCTATTATCTATAATATGCACAGGGACTGCTATTCTCTATAATATACACAGGGACTGCTATTCTCTATAATATAAACAGGGACTGCTTTTCTCTTTAATATACACAGGGACTGCTATTCTCTATAATATACACTGGGACTGCTATTCTCTATAATATACACAGGGACTGCTATTCTCTATAATATACACAGGGACTGCTATTCTCTATAATATACACAGGGACTGCTATTCTCTATAATATACACATTGACAGCTATTATCTATAATATGCACAGGGACTGCTATTCTCTATAATATACACTGGGACTGCTATTCTCTATAATATACACAGGGACTGCTATTCTCTATAATATACACAGGGACTGCTATTCTCTATAATATACACATTGACAGCTATTATCTATAATATGCACAGGGACTGCTATTCTCTATAATATACACAGGGACTGCTATTCTCTATAATATACACAGGGACTGCTATTCTCTATAATATAAACAGGGACTGCTTTTCTCTTTAATATACACAGGGACTGCTATTCTCTATAATATACACAGTGACTGCTATTCTCTATAATATACACAGGGACTGCTATTCTCTATAATATAAACAGGGACTGCTTTTCTCTTTAATATACACAGGGACTGCTATTCTCTATAATATACACAGTGACCGCTATTATCTATAATATACACAGGGACTGCTATTCTCTATAATATACACAGTGACTGCTATTCTCTATAATATACACAGGGACTGCTATTCTCTATAATATACACAGTGACTGCTATTCTCTATAATATACACAGGGACTGCTGTTCTCTATAATATACACAGTGACTGCTATTATCTATAATATACACAGGGACTGCTATTCTCTATAATATACACAGGGACGGCTATTCTCTATAATATCTACAGGGACTGCTATTCTCTATAATATACACAGGGACTGCTATTCTCTATAATATACACAGGGACTGCTATTATCTATAATATACACAGGGACTGCTATTATCTATTATATACACAGGGACTGCTATTATCTATAATATACACAGGGACTGCTATTATCTATAATATACACAGTGACTGCTATTCTCTATTATATACACAGGGACTGCTATTCTCTATAATATACACAGGGGCTGCTATTATCTATAATATACACAGGACTGCTATTCTCTATAATATACACAGTGACTGCTATTCTCTATAATATACACAGTGACTGCTATTCTCTATAATATACACAATGACTGCTATTATCTATAATATACACAGGGACTGCTATTATCTATAATATACACAGTGACTGCTATTCTCTATAATATACACAGTGACTGCTATTCTCTATAATATACACAGTGACTGCTATTCTCTATAATATACACAATGACTGCTATTCTCTATAATATACACAGGGACTGCTATTATCTATAATATACACAGGGACTGCTATTATCTATAATATACACAGGGACTGCTATTCTCTATAATATACACAATGACTGCTATTATCTATAATATACACAGGGGACTGCTATTATCTATAATATACACAGTGACTGTTATTCTCTATAATATACACAATGACTGCTATTCTCTATAATATACACAGTGACTGCTATTCTCTATAATATACACAATGACTGCTATTATCTATAATATACACAGGGACTGCTATTCTCTATAATATACACAATGACTGCTATTATCTATAATATACACAGGGGCTGCTATTCTCTATAATATACACAGGGACTGCTATTCTCTATAATATACACAGGGACTGCTATTCCTCTATAATATACACAGGACTGCTATTCTCTATAATATACACAGGGACTGCTATTCTCTATAATATACACAATGACTGCTATTATCTATAATATACACAGGGGCTGCTATTCTCTATAATATACACAGGGACTGCTATTCTCTATAATATACACAATGACTGCTATTATCTATAATATACACAGGGGCTGCTATTCTCTATAATATACACAGGACTGCTATTCTCTATAATATACACAGGGACTGCTATTATCTATAATATACACAGGGACAACTATTCTCTATAATATACACAGGGACTGCTATTCTCTATAATATACACAGAGACTGCTATTCTCTATAATATACACAGGGACTGCTATTCTCTATAATATACACAGGGACTGCTATTCTCTATAATATACACAGGGACTGCTGTTCTCTATAATATACACAGTGACTGCTATTCTCTATAATATACACAGTGACTGCTATTCTCTATAATATACACAGGGACTGCTATTCTCTATAATATACACAGGGACTGCTATTCTCTATAATATACACAATGACTGCTATTATCTATAATATACACAGGGGCTGCTATTCTCTATAATATATACAGGGACTGCTATTCTCTATAATATACACAATGACTGCTATTATCTATAATATACACAGGGGCTGCTATTTACTAGAATATATACAGGGACTGCTATTCTCTATAATATACACAGGGACTGCTATTCTCTATAATATACACAGTGACGGCTATTCTCTATAATATACACAGGGACTGCTATTATCTATAATATACACAGGGACTGCTATTATCTATAATATACACAGTGACTGCTATTATCTATAATATACACAATGACTGCTATTATCTATAATATACACAGGGACTGCTATTCTCTATAATATACACAATGACTGCTATTCTCTATAATATATACAGGGACTGCTATTCTCTATAATATACACAGTGACTGCTATTCTCTATAATATACACAATGACTGCTATTACCTATAATATACACAGGGACTGCTATTCTCTATAATATACACAATGACTGCTATTATCTATAATATACACAGGGGCTGCTATTTACTAGAATATATACAGGGACTGCTATTCTCTATAATATACACAGGGGTTGCTATTCTCTATAATATACACAGGACTGCTATTCTCTATAATATACACAGGGACTGCTATTCTCTATAATATACACAGGGACTGCTATTCTCTATAATATACACAGTGACTGCTATTCTCTATAATATACACAGGGACTGCTATTCTCTATAATATACACAGGGACTGCTATTCTCTATAATGTACACAGGGACTGCTATTCTCTATAATATACACAGTGACTGCTATTCTCTATAATATACACAGGGACTGCTATTCTCTATAATATACACAGGGACTGCTATTCTCTATAATATACACAGGGACTGCTATTCTCTATAATATACACAGGGACTGCTATTCTCTATAATATACACAGTGACTGCTATTATCTATAATATACACAGGGACTGCTTTTCTCTATAATATACACAGGGACTGCTATTCTCTATAATATACACAGTGACTGCTATTCTCTATAATATACACAGGGACTGCTATTCTCTATAATATACACAGGGACTGCTATTCTCTATAATATACACAGGGACTGCTATTCTCTATAATATACACAGTGACTGCTATTATCTATAATATACACAGGGACTGCTTTTCTCTATAATATACACAGGGGCTGCTATTCTCTATAATATACAGAGGGACTGCTTTTCTCTTTAATATACACAGTGACTGCTATTCTCTATAATATACACAGTGACTGCTATTCTCTATAATATACACAGGGACTGCTATTCTCTATAATATACACAGGGACTGCTATTCTCTATAATATACACAGGGACTGCTTTTCTCTTTAATATACACAGGGACTGCTATTCTCAATAATATACACATTGACAGCTATTATCTATAATATACACAGGGACTGCCATTCTCTATAATATACACAGGGACTGCTATTATCTATAATATGCACAGGGACTGCTTTTCTCTTTAATATACACAGGGACTGCTATTCTCAATAATATACACATTGACAGCTATTATCTATAATATACACATTGACAGCTATTATCTATAATATACACAGGGACTGCCATTCTCTATAATATGCACAGGGACTGCTTTTCTCTTTAATATACACAGGGACTGCTATTCTCAATAATATACACATTGACAGCTATTATCTATAATATACACAGGGACTGCCATTCTCTATAATATACACAGGGACTGCTATTATCTAAAATATACACAGGGACTGCTATTCTCTATAATATACACAGGGACTGCTATTCGCTATAATATACACATTGACTGCTATTCTCTATAATATACACAGGGACTGCTATTATCTATAATATACACAGGACTGCTAATCTCTATAATATACACAGGGACTGCTATTCTCTATAATATACACAGGGACTGCTATTCTCTATAATATACACAGTGACTACTATTCTCTATAATATACACAGGGACTGCTATTCTCTATAATATACACAGGGGCTGCTATACTCTATAATATACAGAGGGACTGCTTTTCTCTTTAATATACACAGTGACTGCTATTCTCTATAATATACACAGTGACTGCTATTATCTATAATATACACAGGGACTGCTATTCTCTATAATATACACAGGGGCTGCTATTCTCTATAATATACACAGGGACTGTTATTCTCTATAATATACACAGGGGCTGCTATTCTCTATAATATACACAGGGACTGCTATTCTCTATAATATACACAGGGACTGCTATTCTCTATAATATACACAGGGGCTGCTATACTTTATAATATACAGAGGGACTGCTTTTCTCTTTTATATACACAGTGACTGCTATTCTCTATAATATACACAGTGACTGCTATTATCTATAATATACACAGGGACTGCTATTCTCTATAATATACACAGGGGCTGCTATTGTCTATAATATACACAGGGACTGCTTTTCTCTTTAATATGCACAGGGACTGCTATTCTCTATAATATACACAGGGACTGCTTTTCTCTTAATATACACAGGGACTGCTATTCTCTATAATATACACAGGGACTGCTATTCTCTAGTATATACACAGGGACTGCTATTCTCTATAATATACACAGTGACTGCTATTCTCTATAATATACAGAGTGACTGCTATTCTCTATAATATACACAGGGACTGCTATTATCTATTATCTACACAGGGACTGCTATTATCTATAATATACAGAGGGACTGCTATTCTCTATAATATACACAGTGACTGCTATTCTCTATAATATACACAGTGACTGCTATTCTCTATAATATACACAGGACTGCTATTCTCTATAATATACACCAGTGACTGCTATTCTCTATAATATACACAGGGACTGCTATTCTCTATAATATACACAGTGACTGCTATTCTCTATAATATACACAGTGACTGCTATTCTCTATAATATACACAGGGACTGCTAATCTCTATAATATACACAGGGACTGCTATTCTCTATAATATACACAGTGACTGCTATTCTCTATAATATACACAGGGACTGCTATTCTCTATAATATACACAGTGACTGCTATTCTCTATAATATACACAGGGACTGCTGTTCTCTATAATATACACAGGGACTGCTATTATCTATAATATACACAGTGACTGCTATTCTCTATAATATACACAGGGACTGCTATTCTCTATAATATACACAGTGACTGCTATTATCTATAATATACACAGTGACTGCTATTCTCTATAATATACACAGGGACTGCTATTCTCTATAATATACACAGTGACTGCTATTCTCTATAATATACACAGGGACTGCTATTCTCTATAATATACACAGGGACTGCTATTCTCTATAATATACACAGTGACTGCTATTCTCTATAATATACACAGTGACTGCTATTCTCTATAATATACACAGGGACTGCTATTCTCTATAATATACACAGGGACTGCTATTATCTATAATATACACAGGGACTGCTATTCTCTATAATATACACAGTGACTGCTATTCTCTATAATATACACAGTGACTGCTATTCTCTATAATATACACAGGGACTGCTATTCTCTATAATATACACAGTGACTGCTATTCTCTATAATATACACAGTGACTGCTATTCTCTATAATATACACAGGGGCTGCTATTCTCTATAATATACACAGTGACTGCTATTCTCTATAATATACACAGGGACTGTTATTCTCTATAATATACACAGGGACTGCTATTCTCTATAATATACACAGGGACTGCTATTCTCTATAATATACACAGGGACTGCTATTCTCTATAATATACACAGGGACTGCTATTCTCTATAATATACACAGGGACTGCTATTCTCTATTATATACACAGGGACTGCTATTCTCTATAATATACACAGTGACTGTTATTCTCTATAATATACACAGGGACTGCTATTATCTATAATATACACAGGGACTGCTATTCTCTATAATATACACAGTGACTGCTATTCTCTATAATATACACAGTGACTGCTATTCTCTATAATATACACAGGGAATGCTATTCTCTATAATATACACAGGTACTGCTATTATCTATAATATACACAGGGACTGCTATTCTCTATAATACACACAGGGACTGCTATTCTCTATAATATACACACAGGGACTGCTATTCTCTATAATATACACAGTGACTGCTATTCTCTATAATATACACAGGGACTGCTGTTCTCTATAATATACACAGTGACTGCTATTCTCTATAATATACACATTGACTGCTATTCTCTATAATATACACAGTGACTGCTATTCTCTATAATATACACAGTGACTGCTATTCTCTATAATATACACAGGGACTGCTATTCTCTATAATATACACAGGGACTGCTATTCTCTATAATATACACAGTGACTGCTATTCTCTATAATATACACAGGGACTGCTGTTGTCTATAATTTTTGCAGGGACTGTTCTTCTCTGTCGTGGTCACTGGGGGCTGCTATTCTCTATTAAATATTGCGAGATTGATTGGCGGATCTAATTCACTGACTGATCATTACTTTTCCTGCTCTATTTGATTGATGGTAAAAGTGTATAATATTGAGAAAAACAGGGCTGTGTGGAGGATGGAGGTCTGAAGTAGATGCAGAAAGCTCTGCAGATACTCGGCATGTCTGTCAGAAGGGGTGGAGAGAGGGAAAGTTCGTGCTTCATGTGACATTGATCTGGGCTACCCATTCGTTGCCCTTCTCTGACGCAGGGTGGAGTAGAAATGCTGTTCCCATGTGTCCCTCCCTTAAACAGTTCTCAGCGGGCAGGTTGATGGGATGGGTTCCCTTGACTGGAGACTCCCGCCATACTCGCACGCTGGGACATCCCACGTGTACCACTATTGCCCCTCCCTCCCTCCCCCATCTCCCTGACACTCCAAACACCATTGGACTTATCAGCCATCTCAGAACCCATCAAACCAGAGTGTGAACAGATTTTCCTCGATCACGAGGGACTGCCTAAGAAGGAGGGGCTTGTCTCCAACTGTGTGGATGGTGGGATGAGAAAGAATCTCAAGCGATCTTCAATCCCTTCAGGGTGGGCATTTCGAGGTTGTGCTACTGAGCTGGCATCAGTCACTTTGAATGTGACGGTACCAGGTGGCTGGAACAAAACCCATCTGCTATCACACACGACTTTCAGGAAGAGAAATCTGCCAGCCTGATCCGGTCTGGCCTACATGTTTTTTTTATTCGTTCATAGGATGTGGGCGTCGCTGGCCAAGCCAGAATTTATTGCCCATCCCTAATTGCCCTTGAGAGGGTGCTGGTGAGCTGCCTTCTTGAACCGCTGCAGTCCATGTGGGGTAGGTACACCCAGAGTGCGGTGAGGAAGGGAGTTCCAGGATTTTGACCCAGCGACAGTGAAGGAACGGCCGATATAGTTCCAAGTCAGGATGGTGTGTGACTCGGAGGGGAACTTGCAGGTGGTGGTGTTCCCATGCGTCTGCCGCCCTTGTCCTTCTAGTTGGTAGAGGTCGCGGATTTGGAAGGTGATGTCTGAGGAGCCTTGGTGCATTTCTGTAGTGCATCTTGTAGATGGTACACACTGCTGTCACTGTGCGTCGGTGGTGGAGGGAGTGAATGTTTGTAGATGGGGTGCCAATCAAGCGGGCTGCTTTGTCCTGGATGGTGTCGAGCTTCTTGAGTGTTGTTGGAGCTGCACCCATCCAGGCAAGTGGAGAGTTTTCCATCACACTCCTGACTTGTGCCTTGTAGATGGTGGACAGGCTTTGGGGAGTCAGGAGGTGAGTTACTCACTGCAGAATTCCCAGCCTCTGACCTGCTCTTGTAGCCACGGTATTTATATGGCTGGTCCAGTTCAGTTTCTGGTCAATGGTAACCCCCAGGATGTTGATAGTGGGGGATTCATAGATGGTAATGCCATTGAATGTCAAGGGGAGATGGTTCGATTCTCTCTTGTTGGAGACGGTCATTGCCTGGCATTTGTGTGGCGCGAATGTTACTTGCCACTTATCAGCCCAAGCCTGAATATTGTCCAGGTCTTGCTGCATTTCTACACGGACTGCTTCAGTACCTGAGGAGTCGCGAATGGTGCTGAACACTCCCCAATCCTGAGAAGGCACGCTTGACGGTGTTCTGTCGAAACACCCACGCTTCAGGGTGCAAGGGTGACATTTCCGTCCCATCGAGGATGACCTAACCGTCAGATGCGCCTGACAAGACAGGGAGGGAGGGCAGCAATGATCGAGGGAGAGGTGGAGAGAGAGGGGGTGGGGGGAGAGCGACAGACAGGTAGAGAAGAACAGGGAGCGAGTTGGGGAGGGAGCACATGGGAATTAGACTTCTAATCCTGAGGGGGACGAGGCGACAGCCGCGGGGGTCTGGCTTGGCCGAAAGGCCTCCCACTGAACTTCAGCTTTCTACGTAACTCCAAAGGTCAGGGCAAGAGGTCACGTTGCGAGCCACCTCCCTCTCCAGTTGGGCAATCGCTGCTGCTGGTTTGCCTGTCCTCGGTGGGCCTTCCCAATCCCTTGGGCGCACTCCAGTGGCTAAGGGCGCGAGGACCGCTTGGAGAGGCAATGTCAGCTGATTGTTTTTTCAAACCTGCAGACAAGGGTGGTGCTGTTGTTGTATGGCGTACCGACCTCTACCTTGCAGAAGCTCAACGCCAACTCACAGACACCTCTTCCTACCTCCCTCTGGACCATGACCCCACCACCGAACATCAAGCCACCGTCCAAAGGACTGTCACTGACCTCATCTCCTCTGGAGATCTTCCCTCTACAGCTTCCAACCTCATAGTCCCGCAACCCCGGACAGCCCGCTTCTACCTCCTCCCCAAAATCCACAAACGGGACTGTCCCGGCAGACCCATTGTGTCAGCCTGCTCCTGCCCCACTGAACTTATTTCTTCCTATCTAGACTCTATCTTTCTCCTGCTGGTCCAGTCTCTTCCCACCTACATCCGTGACTCTTCTGACGCCCTACGTCATTTTGACAATTTCCAGTTTCCTGGTCCCAGCCGCCTCCTCTTCACTATGGACGTCCAATCGCTCTGCACCTCCATCCCCCACCAGGACGGTTTGAGGGCTCTCCGCTTCTTCCTGGAACAGAGGCCCAACCAGTCCCCATCCACCAACACCCTCCTCCACCTGGCTGAACTTGTTCTCACATTGAACAACTTCTCCTTCAACTCCACGCACTTCCTTCAAGTAAAAGGTGTCGCTATGGGTCCCCGCATGGTCCTAGTTATGCCTGTCTTTTTGTGGGATATGTCGAGCTTTCTTTGTTCCAGTCCTACTCAGGGCCCCCTCCCCAACTCTTTTTCCGGTACATTGATGACTGTATCGGTGCCGTTTCCTGCCTCCCGCCCCGAACTGGAAAAACTTTATCAACTTTGCTTCCAATTTCCACCCTTCTCTCACCTTTACATGGTCCATCTCTGACACTTCCCTTCCCTTCCTCGACTTCTCTGTCTCCATCTCTGGGGATAGACTGTCTACCAATATCCATTATAAGCCCACCGACTCCCACAGCTACCTCGACTACACTTCTTCACACCCTACCTCCTGTAAGGACTCCATTCCATTCTCCCAGTTTCTCCGTCTCCGACGCATCTGCTCTGATGATGCTACCTTCCATGACGGTGCTTCTGATATGACCTCCTTTTTCCTCAACTGAGGATTTCCCCCCACTGTGGTTGACAGACCCTCAACCGTGTCCGACCCATTCCCCCGCACCTCTACCCTCAGCCCTTCCCCTCCCTCCCAGAACCGTGACGGGGTTCCCCTTGTCCTCACTTTCCACCCCACCAGCCTCCATATCCAAAGGATCATCCTCCGCCATTTCCGCCACCTCCAGCGTGATGCCACTACCAGTCGCATCTTCCCCTCCCTTCCCGTGTCAGCATTCCGAAGGGATCGTTCCCTCCGCGACACCCTGGTCCACTCCTCCATTACCCCCACCACCTCGTCCCCGTCCCATGGCACCTTCCCCTGCAATCGCAGGAGGTGTAATACCTGCCCATTTACCTCCTCTCTCCTCACTATCCAAGGTCCCAAACACTCCTTTCAGGTGAAGCAGCGATTTACTTGTACTTCTTTCAATGTAGTATACTGTATTCGCTGCTCACAGTGTGGTCTCCTCTACATTGGGGAGACCAAGCGCAGACTGGGTGACCGCTTTGCGGAACATCCCCGCTCAGTCCGCAAGCAGGACCCCGAGCTTCCGGTTGCTGGCCATTTCAACACTCCCCCCTGCTCTCATGCTCACATCTCTGTCCTGGGATTGCTGCAGTGTTCCAGTGAACATCAACACAAGCTCGAGGAACAGCATCTCATCTACCGATTAGGCACACTACAGCCTGCCGGACTGAACATTGAGTTCAATCATTTCAGAGCATGACAGCCCCCCACTTTACTTTCATTTTTAGTCATTTTTAGTTATTTTTTTCTTCCTTTTTTTTTACATTCCTTTTTACATTTTTTACAATCTTTTTTTGCATTTATTTCATTTCATCTTAGTTTGTTCAGTTTGCTTACCCACTGTTTTTTTTCAGGTTTGCACTTGCTGCTGTTCAATATTCAGTCCGTTAACACCCTATCTGTACTAATGCTTTGTCTTTCAACACACCATTAACATATTGTTTGCCTTTGCTCCGTGACCTTCTGGTCAGCTATGTGGCCTGGTCCAATCTGCACCTTCTCCTTTGTTATCTCTTGCCCAACCCCCACCTCACTTGTTTATAACCTGTGACTTTTCTAATATTTGTCAGTTCCGATGAAGGGTCACTGACCCGAAACGTTAACTCTGCTTCTCTTTCCACAGATGCTGCCAGACCTGCTGAGTGGTTCCAGCATTTCTTGTTTTTGTTTCAGATTTCCAGCATCCGCAGTATTTTGCTTTTGTTTTTTTCTTCTTTCTCTTTTAAAATCGAAAGACAGAGCGGCTGAGATTTTTTGTGTTGTGTGTGTGTGTGTGCGTGTGTGGATTTCTTTGAAACCTACTTAATCGGATCGTGTAACACTGGTTTCAGGTAACTTAACTTGAACCACAGACTGGATTGGCTCCCTCCTTTATACTGAACGGGTGCAGGTAGGCCCATTCCACAGTTGTTTAGCAACCATGCCACATAGAAGTCAGGCGCTGGGATGTGCGGGAACTCCCAAATATCCCAATTGCTCACTCATTATCCCTGAGTCATGCCATCTGTTTCTCTCCATCGTTGAGTTAACCCTGACCGGGCACCCACTGAGAGTGACATGCAGAACTTATTTAACCCCCGCGATGAGATACCGACCACATATCCTCACCGTCACAGACTCCGCCTATTTCCACCTCCGGAACGTCGCCCCCGTCTCAGCTCATCGGCTGCTGAAACCCTCACCCGTGCCCCGTTCCCCTCCGGACTTGACCATTCCGACGCTCTCCCCGGCTGCTCTCCCACATTCCGCCCTCCGTAAACTTCAGCTCAGCCCAAATCTCCCGCTGCCCGCCCGTGTCCTAATTTTGTAACCTCCCTCCAGCCCCTACAACCCTCCCTATCTCTGTAACCTCCTCCAGTCCCCTAAAACCCTCCCTATCTCTGCGACCTCCCTCCAGCCCCTACAACCCTCTCTATCTGTGTGACCTCCCTCGAGCCCCTACAGCCCTCCCTATCTCTGTAACCTCCTCCAGCCCCTACAACCCTCCCTATCTCTGTAACCTCCTCCAGTCCCCTAAAACCCTCCCTATCTCTGCGACCTCCCTCCAGCCCCTACAACCCTCTCTATCTGTGTGACCTCCCTCCAGCCCCTACAACCCTCTCTATCTGTGTGACCTCCCTCGAGCCCCTACAGCCCTCCCTATCTCTGTAACCTCCTCCAGTCCCTACAACCCTCCCTATCTCTGTAACCTCCTCCAGCCCCCTACAACCCTCCCTATCTCTGTAACCTCCTCCAGCCCCCTACAACCCTCCCTATCTCTGTAACCTCCTCCAGCCCCCTACATCCCTCCCTACCTCTGTAATTGTGGTACTATCTGCCCTCTCGGGCTTGGGAGCCCTGAGGATGTGAAAGGTGCCACAGGAATGCAAGATCTCCAATGGCTGGACCAATCGAGCCTGAAGCCACCACGGCCTCTGACCTCCTACTCTCACGGACCCTCCCTCAGGATTTCCCCTGTTGGCTCTCTCATCTCAAAGCTCCATCCCTACGCCAGGTGCCTCCACCACGAGGCCCCAACAACAACCACGCAAGGAGACATCAGGGACCGGCGACCAAATGCTCGGTCAAAGAGGTCGGGTTTTAGGGAGCGTCTTAAATAAGGAGAGAGAGAGAGAGGCGGAGAGGTTCAGGGAGGGAATTCCAGAGATTAGGGACCCAGGCAGCTGAAGGCACGGCCGCCAATGGTGGAGAGATGGGAATCGGGGGATGGTCAAGAGGCCGGAATTGGAGGAGTGCAGAGATCTCGGAGGGCGGTAGGGGCAGGAGGAGGTTACAGAGATAGGGAGGGTTTTAGGGGCTGGAGGAGGTTACAGAGGTTTCGGTGATAGGGAGCTCTGTACTGTTGTACACGGAGTCAGACCCACAAGGGAATAAATTGAAGAATTTAAAACTGGTCGAACAGGGACTGAGAGCCCCTCCCCCTGTCTCCGAGCACTTTCAGCGTGAGAGTAAATGAAGAAAACAACTGCTTGGGAACTGAGCCAACTGTGGGAACAGGAGCTCAGAGGAAAGACAG